>NW_008608735.1:18097-27507 GCF_000691845.1 Merops nubicus | reverse complement strand
CTCATCCAGCTGACCTCAGCCCATTGCAGAGCCTTCCTGCCCTCCCCTTTATACTGAGCATGACATTTATGGGATGGCATATACCTGTGAGCCAGCTTGCTTCATCTGGCCTGGTGGATGCCAATCTATTAATGGCCTGAAGACCTATAATTCTGTCCCAGTGAAACCGGGACAACTTGCTTGGCCCCTTCCCATCTCTTTGAAGTTGTGGCCCAGGAGGTCCGGCTTTTGCAACCTTCTCTGCAGCTGCATTGCTTAGCACAAAGTGGAGTAAATTCCACTGGGCAGTAAATGCCATCAGGACACACTGTGCCAGGTCATCAAAGAGGCACTCTCCCGGAGGGGGTGTGCAGGAGGGCTGCCTGGAGCAGTGCGCAGCTCAGGGCTCTCTGTGCTGCTGGACTCCCTCCCTGTTTACCAGCATGCCCTCTGTGGTGTCAAAGATCTTCTGCTGTGGTTCTCTAATCAGGAAGTGTGCCTTGTTGCACCGATTGTCTGTCTCATAGGTATCTAAAATTACTCATCTGAAGACTCTCCATTTCTATGTTGTTATGGGATGGCAGCATCCCTGAACAGTCAAGAGGGAATGACACATCACATAAATGTTTTGCCAACTTCTGACTGCTTCAGAGCATGAGTTTCAGCATGGGTAAAAGTGAATAAGCAGAAGACCCGAGACTTAAATTAAAACGAGGCAGAACAGTCAACAACAACTTCATAGTTGAAAAAATAAAAGCATTTTTTGGTACATGCACCCCTACTACTACATTACCGCTAGAACAGCCCACACTTCACAGGGACACCTATAGCTGTATTTGATCTTCCCATCAAGGTTTCCTTCCCAGCTGTTCAGCTATTCCCACTGTTTCGAGGGAAGACTGAAACATGATGACATGTGTCCTCTTGCTCTCTGGGACTCTGGGATGTGTGTGATCATGTATGCAGATGTGAGTGTACCTCTGTCCATCTCTGTTCTGCTGTACTGGCCGAAGGCTTGGTGGTCTTCGGATGCTTTTTCCCAGGAAAAAGCTTCTGTTGCCTTTTCTGCACCAGTCTGAAATGGAGACAAAGCCAAGTGCAGTTCTTGGCTTGGCGCGTAGCTTTCCTAATGATACTGTGACTCAGGGAGGAAATCCAGCCAAGAGACATCTGCATCTTTATCACATCACGGATGCTGGTTTTGGAATGTCAGATTAGCATAATTTATCTGCAAGAACATCAGACAGTCTTCATTAGCTAAAAGCTAAACATTATTTCTGAAGAGCTGCTTGTAGTTTGCTTTTTTTCTTTAAAAATATGTTCTTCCTTTGGAATTTGGGTCTTCATATCCAGGACCTCTGTGTCTCTGGCACATCAAATGTCTGCAGTCAGCCTGCTGACTTGGAAGGGAAGAGCACTGGCCATGCTCTGCTGGTGATGAACCTCTTTGTCCATAAGAAAGGCACTAGTGGTTTACATGAGTGTCCATATAGAGAAAAAGGCACTAACCACACTGTTCACACTGACTGACTACTCACACAATAAAATTAGCATCTTTAATTTATCACAGAGATAAAAACTCTTGCTGACATAAGTAATTAGAACAAGGAGAGCCATGCTGAGGTGGGATGCCTTGAGGCTCCTCAGCGTTGGCTTTGAACTGTATTGTCTCCCAAATGCCACAATGTCTAGGTAGAAGCTCTTTAGTGAGCAAAGGACTGAAGGAGTAGGCCCTTGTCCTCAAAGGACAGCCTTTGAGGCCTTCAGAGTTCCCAAAAAACACTATGGCTGACTCCATGAATGCTATAACCCAGCCTTGGCTGTGTGGGGCAATATGTTACAGATGTAGATCAGCTAGCTCAGGTCTGGAAGCCAGGTTGCTCAGCCACAAGGGTTTGTGCCTGAGCAAACATGGCCAGCCTTGCTTCTGGTCTCTAGTGGGGAAGGTTGCAAGCCTCTCCAGCTCAGAAAGGTGCTAGTTCAGGTGCTGACACCACGAGTAGACTCCCTGATGCAGTAAAACAGGTCGGTCTGTTTGCTGGGCTGGAGCCTCTATGTTCATGCTCAGTCTTGCAGGCAGCTCACCTGCACATATCCTATCTGGTTCAGGAAAAAAAGCAACCAACACGTTTCAGCCTACAGCACCATTTCCAGGGAACTGTTTTGACTTGTTCAGTCCAAATTCAAAACAAAACCTCACCACACACACTATTTGTAAGACAAAACCATACCTGTGCCAAGGTTTGAGGACTCAGACAAAATTTCCAGTGGCTACTCCCACCAGGCTGTGCTCAGCGCAGAGGTTCTTGAAGCACCACCATGGTTAATGACTACAGCTCAGGAGAAGCAAAGCTGCTGTGGGGACAATCTGACTTTGGTTAAGTTGCAGAGAGTTAAATCCATTCTTCAAATTGAGGTAATTTTAAAAATGCCATTTTTAACAGTTATTCCTGGAGGGAGTGAGGAGAAGAGGGGGAATAGTTTATCACCACCTTTGTATTTATCAAGTTTTGGGGTTGGAACTGTTGGGATATCTGCTGATATTAATTTTTGTGATTCATGAACTGTGGGCCATACTTTAGATATGGGAGTAGCAATGAAAATTATTCTTATCCTTATTCTCATTTTTTCATATTGGTTTGGTTTTTGGTCACAACATATTTTTCACTTACGAAAGATTTAATATGGGATAGATGAAAGAAAGAGAGGGTATGTTCATTTATTTATTTTTTGACAGACCATGAAAAAAAATTGAGTGATTAAACCAATGAACTTTCTTTAATAAATTAATAGCAGCATCACAAAACCCTGATGTGAACAACCCAAGGGAAGCTGGGTAAGTGACAGTATTCAACCATTCACAAAAATGTTATCACCCCCTGGCCGGGAGAGAACGCAAGCACTGTAAGGCAGTCCCCTTGTATGTTTTTCTAAACAAGTGACGTACATCAGAACAGGTCCAGCTGAGTAGCCACGTCAACATATTTACAGTTTTGGTGCTGAATTTTTTAAAAGCATTTATAAAAATTCTGTAAATTCTCTGTTTGATTCCCATTATTTACATCCAAATATAGTAGGTTCCCTTTTTGCCCATACAACACAACTGACAAGGGTAAGATGCGAAGGCTCCTATGCAAAGACAATGCCTGTGTGCAGACTTATACCAAGTTTGAAGATACTGTGGAAAATGAGCTATTCACACAAACTATTCATACATGCTAGAAGCTACTGTAATTCAACTTATTGCTAAATGCTTTCAAAGTCTGTGGTTGGCATTTAAATATATATATGTATATATATGTACACATTCACACATATATATACACACATAGATGTTTGGAAAAGATATGCTATGAATTAACCCAGGGCAAAAAGAGAATTTTAGAAGCAATGTGATCTTTCTGATTATTCTGTACTGTTTGAGATAGTCAAATCTGACTCAGATCAAAGGGCAGTCACTGAAGGCACAAGTTTGCGTCTCTGCCCTGTTGTTTTCCTACTGGTTACCAGACCTTTTTGGAGAGGCAAATGGATGGATGAGCCTTCAAGCCCATGGTAGTATCAGCAGGCTGGCACATAATGCATCTCTGTTGCTTTCTGCAAGCAGTAAGCTATGCTCACACTGAGATACCTCACCTGTCTGCATGTAAGTATTATGGATTTTTCCCAGAATGGGTAGAGGGAGAAGGAAGAGCCATCAACTTCAGTGCATCAAGCTGGGAGCAACCCCATAGCAGATGTAACCTGTATGTCATGTTCCAATAGTGGCCTCAGAGAGGTTATTGCTGTACACAGCAATACAACAGCAGAACATTATGCTGAAGGGCTAGCAGAATTTTTCATTTCTTCTACAAGTTAATTTTGGTGGGATGAACACAGCAAGCTTAGAGTACAAGCATTTCATATTACTGAAATGCAGTTTATCCATGCCTAGTGTAAGCTTTTCTGTTCTAAGGATTCTCATAGACTGAGGCTGTCAGTGATGCTAAATGCATCCATATTAGATGGGCACTGCAGCATTTGTGTATTAGTTGATGAAGATGTAAAAAACTTATGGGTAATATCTGGGATTAGATAATACTCTAAACAAGGAAAACTGCATGAGAGGCATCACTCCAGAGGCACAGTGCCTTAGAGGGTTTGTCTACACAGAAACACAGGAAAATTAATTCAAATTATACATGGTGTGAATTAAAAGCTGATTACTTAAACTGCATTAAATAACAGTGTGAATGCTTTCATTAAGATGTAAGTGGTATTAATATGAATACCCTATAAATTACTTTGGGAGCGAAATGGAATAAATCAAATTTAAAAGTTAATCTAGATTAATCTTCCATGTAGACTAGCTCCAGGTCTGCTTCCTTCCTGTCCCTGATCATCATTTGCTTTTGAACTGTGTCACCAGCAAATTATTCTAGTCGCATAGTCTATCGAGCTCTGGACACCCTCTCCTGAGACAGAAGAGCAGGGAGCTTCATTTATGCCTTTCTCTCAGCATCCCCCATGGAGTTGTATCTCGCATCTTACAGCCTGACCCTGACCAGCACCACACACACAGCAGCTTCTGCTTTACACCCAAAACAGTATTTTATCACCAGCACTGCAAGTCCCAGGATGTTGAAAAATAGAAGTAAATGCTAAACAAGGTCAGGAATAAACAGATGTGAGGACTGAGAAGATGAGCTCTTACAAAGTCAGAGCACTCTTCTCCTGGTCAGCCAAAAACCTTGATCATCCAAGCAATCTGTGAAGGCAGTGCCATACACACTGAGCACAGCTTGCTCCATCCCAGAGGTGCTGGTTATCTATAAGACCAAAGGAAGGCCTTTTGTAATTCTGAGGCCCTGCATTTATAAAATGATTAAAGCAGATAACTCAGGTTCACTCTCTTTCTCATGATTCTCCTCCAAGAGCACAAGTGATCCCAGCCAGGATTGTAAAACCATACCAGAGCTGAATTCCCCGCCTTTCTTAGGGGAGCTGGAGCCTCCCAGGGAACGGAAAGAAGACAGCAGGATTGGAGAGGGAGACAAAATTTAACAGAAATCACTTGTGGTGCAAGATTGCCCCAGTACAGCAGCAAGCCACTACTCGTAGCAGAGCATGTCTGGCCACGTGCCTGCACGGCCAATATGCTTTCGTGATGTCGCCCTGCCAGGTTTCTGTACAGTCTTTACACGGCACAAATAGGGGTGAGGATTTAAAGTATATATTTACTGTCAACTTGAAAAAGAAAGTTATACTGACCAAGTCTAATAGCAATACTTGATATATAACTATTATCGTGCCATTCTGCACTCCAGCAAATGCCACCTGAGATAAATATTCAGCATTTTTGTTCATGCACTGGAAGAAGAATTCAAACATTTTGTCCATGACATATGCAAAATAATTAATAGTTCTGATCTAGTATTAACAGTAAATATAGAACCTTAAACTTCACTGCAGTATATTAATGTATATGATTTTAAGTACTGGACTGGAAAGACAACTCTTTTTGTTTTTTCTTACAAAAAAAAAAAAAAAAAGCTTTGTTCAGAATGCAATATTTACATTGTCCTTTGACCAACACTTACATTTTTACACAATATATTTTGTTTACTGATACACTGTAGCAAAAGGCTATGTGAGCCACCTTTACACACAGCTCACTCTTTCACTTACAACATTGCAGCTGTTTATGGAGAGTTCTGAAGTCCCTGGTTGCATTCGAAGTCCCTCCTCAACTTCATCTAGTTCCATGCTATTGATTTCATTGCCATTTCGATAACTAGTTAAAGTCAGATCTTTCCCATATAAAGTTGTTGAAGCAACATTCAGACACTGATTCTGCCGCAGTGTTGATTTTTTACCGGTCTTGTACTGGCAACGGATATAATTGGAGAAAGCCCTGCGGTATGTTTTATTGAAGAGTGTGTATACGAGGGGATTAATCCCAGAGCAAACATACCCCACCCAAACAAACACATCAAGGAGTTCACTCAAGAGGTCTTTATCACAGGCTTCCTTGCAAAGGACAGACATGACATTAGTGATGAAAAATGGGCACCACATTATGAGAAACAAAAAGAAGACGATGCCCAGGACCTTGGAAGCTCTTCGTTCATTGTTGATGGACTGCATAGTTCCTTTCCGAAAAAGCACTGCCTCCTTGTTTACAGGAGAGTTCAAGTGAGATGCCCCCTCATGATTGTGAAGCATTGAAAGGTTCTCTGTGTTGTTTTCCTTCTTGAGGCAATTCACGCTGCTCCTCCTCTGCTTGGGCACCTCTCCACACATGAACACTGTTGCCTGTCTCTGCAGCACCTGGACGGTCAGGCAATATGTGATCACCATGATGATGAGAGGGATGAAGAACGCCATGAAGGATCCAATGAGGACAAAGTTCTCATCATTGAGGACACAGATCCCATTTACGAATACCCTGGAATCATCCTGCAAACCAATGACCGGAATGGGCACAGATATTCCTAGAAGAAGGAGACCAGAAAAGAGACTGTTACCTGGATGGATGGAGCTACAAAAAGGCAGCAGAGATGACACAGGACCTGCATGCATTCAGCCCACTGCCTAAAGCTGTTTGAAAGAGAAGTTACTAGTCCCAGATGAAAGGGAAAAACCTTGTGTGACAATGCTCTGTGATCACAGCTACGGGGCGTAAACACCCTCTGCCAGGAACAACTGCAGCTTTGCTGTTCTCCACAGCTGACACAGTAAATGCAGTATAACTCAATTATCAAGTTCTTTTTCTAGCAATTAATTATGATTTATGCATGGGTGTAGAAAAGGCAGTTAAAAAAGGCCCTACTCTGTTCCAGCTGGCCCCTCCATGCCTTCCAGTCTGGGAGTGGGGTGGAAATCACTGACATAGGGTAGATAGTAGCAAATTTTAAAGAGGAAAGTTATCAAAATACAAAAGAATTACAGCTATAAGGATGTAGAAGCAAGTTTCTTAAAATATTAAAATAATCCCGATAGAAAAATGGCTACTTTTGCCAGGGCATCACAGACATGTGGAAGAAAAGCTCCTGGATTTCTGGGTCCTTATCAGCTATCTTCGTGCAAACAGAGACTGCAAGTTCTTCCTGCCAGGCATTTCATCCACAAGCAGTGTGAACTGAGAAGCAGCACAGAGACAGACTTGCTTGAGTTCTTAGAAAAGGCAATTGCATAGTCAAACAAAAAGGCTGCAGCACAGATCTGCCGGATTCCTATCCCTCTATCTTGAATACAGGCTGAAAACTGGAACAGACAACTTGACAGCAGAAAAGATGTAAACTAAAATGGTAATTATATTGCCATGATGATCTAAAATCAGAACGCCAGCTACAAATCCTCTGGCTGAAACAAAGGAAACTTTAAATGACTCAATTATTATTATAACTAGAGAACAGCTTCCAGCTACTCCTAAGCACTAAGCAGACTAATAAGCCTCAAGAATCATTGCACTTGCCAAGGCAGTTTCTCTTGTATCCTGGTGGCATAGCACTTTTCACAGTCATGGACTTAGTGGCAAAACAAGTGAGATTAAGGACATTTTGGATCCCTTTTTCTCTCCAGCATCACCCAGTGCAGCTTGTTTGTCCGGGATTGCAGGGCATCAGGCCTTTCTGAAGCAGAATCAGGAGTCCTGTATGGAGAATCTCTGCAGATAGTTATGCGACTGTTTGGCACATAGGCAGAGCAGCCAGCATGTCAAGCACAACTGTTCAGGACTACACATAGTAGTCCATACCCATGGCTAGCCACTGGCTTGTCCCTCAAAGTGAAGGACTGAAAAAATGAAAGCGTTCTGAATAGCTGTAGTTCGGATGCATTTGCTTAATGTCCTCCAGCACGGTTTTGCTTTAAGAAATACATACATCTCTATACCTGCTCTGTTCTACCTCATGAAAGTCATCAGTAATTTTCTGTGGGGACAGAAAGAAAAGGGAATCCAGGACACATGCCAGAGTACTGGATCTCACTTGGATATTTTTCATGTGTACTGAGACCCAAACTTTTTCCCTTGATCCATGGAGTTCAGTTCCACACCGGGACAGAGCTGAAACCCTCCAAGGAAATGTGCCTAGACACAGGCAAAACCAACGAAAGCAACAACTTATTTTGGAAACCACAACATATGTGTATATGAGATCGTGGAGAAGACAAGGTGGGTCAGATCTAATTAGACCATCATGGGTTCATCTTGCTTTGTCTCATGTCTTTGGCAGGTACTGGAAGCTTAGGTCCATAGTGCAAAATGGGGCAGCTGTCAGCATTACAGCTTAGAAAATTCCACAGGAAGAAGTTGCATCTACACATTGGTTTTAAAATAACTTTTGAAAGACCTATCTTCTGTGAATTCTTGATCCCATTTATAACTCTGCAAGACTCAGTGGTATTCAGTTACACAACCTATCTGTCATGTGAACAAAGTATTTCTTGCTCATTTTGAATTTGCTGCCTGATAATAGTATCCTTTGACTCCTCTCGGTTCTTCTACTGTGAGAAACAGTGAATAATCACTCTCTGGTCACCTTTTCCACCTTCTTTGTAATTTTATAGACCTCTATCATCCATACTCTCTGAAATCTCTTTTGGAACTGAATAATGCTGTTCTCTTTACTTATGCCAGGCTCATTTTATGCCTTAATTATCTTCCTCCATTTCTTTTCTAGTTCCTCTGTGTTCCTTTCCTTTAAAGGAAAAAAACCTGCACATCCCAGCAGTTAGAGAGCAGCAGAATGTCTTTTGTTCTCCCCCTCCTACCCTCTGGCCACCCAGCTGTCCATGAGCACTCACTCTGCAGGTATGGCTGTAGGGCCCGCCATACCCTTCCTTAGCTCCTTCACCCGAGGAATAACCAATTCTGAGGCCAAAAGTCTGTGCTGCCTTTTTTGAGTTGCTGTGAACAGCACAGGTCCTAGAACTAATCCTGTGTGACTCTGAATTTCTAAACAAAAGAAGCATGCTGAAGAGATTAACCATGGCATTTTTCCAATTCCTGCTAATTGTTTTCCAGGATTCTGAGGAATACATCTGCAATTTGTTATTACCATAAAATTACCATTTACCAGTAATCTAGAGAAGGAATTTCTTCTGAAAAATAATGTTTATAAGTGCATTCTGTGATTGCAGTCTGTTTCCTTAGCCCAAAGTGATAGTTTCAGGACTCAGTCTTCTTTCCCTCTAATATGCTCTTTACCAGCTTACCCTGAGCTAGGCAGTTGTCTTCTTTCTGATATGTTAACCCCTGTTACCATGCCTGTGTGAAGCTCCTGTGACTGCAATAACTTTCATTACATCAAGCTCTTTATCATTAAAGACATCTTTCTAATGTCTTGACTCCATCAAACCATAGACACTTGAGAAGTGGTGGAAAGCGGACAGAGCAGTCTTTACACAAAGAAGAAATCTGAATGATATTGTGATGGTTTGAAATTCCT
>NW_008608735.1:0-18066 GCF_000691845.1 Merops nubicus | reverse complement strand
TGGAGATTTGAAATCTAAAACCAGGAGCAAGCCTGAACGAAGAGAGGTGGAGACCTGTACTATTCCCACTCCCCTCTTCCCATCTTGGGGACTTCCTGCTGGGGTCCATAAAGGGGGGAGGGAGGCACACCCCCCTTCTCTCTGTGGGGATCCTGGCCGGGGACACGCTGCTCTGCTGCTGTTTGCTGCTCCCTGTGCTGCACGTGGCCATGGCCATCCTGGGACCTGGGCCTGATCTCCAGACACATTCCCTGCCTCCATCCACATCCAAGGATTGTACATCCAGCTTCAATCCACCTCAATCCAGCGAGATCCAGTGCTGGGGAGCCTTAATGCAGCGTTTTGGTTTTGTATTTTTGGAAATTTACCCCTCCTCACTTTGTTACTCCCTGTATCCCTTTACCCTGTTAACCCCTACCCTTCTTCCTTTCTGCTCCCTGTTAAATAATATATTTCACTTTTGTTAACTTTCTGTTGGTGCAAGACCTTTATTACCCCTGCTTTCCTTTGTTTATCTCTCTGTCTGGGAAAACTAAGGGATAAGGGAGGGGGAACACAATTCTGCCTTCTAACCAGGACAGAGATCAATGGCATTACAGTGGGATTATATTTATATGGATAATTCAATGCTTTGGAGCCCTCATACCACTTGACATAAAACTCCAAAATGAATAAAGGTTCATTCATGAAGCAGTCATCACTGAAGTTAGATTTATTGCTTTAGCCAAAGGAAACTAAATGAAGTTTTGGGATATCTTCATGGTCACACATATAAAGTACATTTGGGAAGAATAATATGCTTCTGGAATATGATGAACACACAAATCGAGAGCACTGAGGGCAGCCTAAAACTCTGCATGAGCATGAGAACACCTCAGCATGATGACAGGGAGTGAGGAGGCAGCTGCTGTAACAGAAGAATGTCCCTCACCTCTCTCGTAACAAAGTGGGATTTCAAACTGAGAAAGCACAGAAGAAAGAGAGCTCTTTGCTCTCTCCTCCAGTTCAGGAAAATCCCATCATTACCAGCAGTAGGGAGAAAGATGCTCTTGGAGCAGTTGCCAACACACATTCTTTCAGCTGCCAGTTAGCCTACAGCACTGCTGAATGGGCAGCATTACCCTCATCTCAAATGCATTCTCCCACCTCACGCTTCTCCTTTGTAACTCATTCTTTAATATGAGATTTATCACTAATCCATCCCACAATCCAGCCTTAAAGGGAACTAAGTCTGTTACACAACTTGTGCAACAGGGTCTAAGCAAGAAGTGAAGTGTGGAGGGTCTCAGACACCTCAGAAGGGCTTTCTTCATGGGGGATTACTGCAAAATTGCTTTGCGACAATCCCAAATGACAAACACCTGCTTGAAGACACAGCTCACACCCTAGCCCCTATTTCAGTAGGGTTACCCTGATCAGTACATGCTGTGCTTACCACCAAGCATTCCCATGGTGCCTGAACACAAGTTGTACCTGCCTTACTTGAGTTCAGCTGTTTGAACAACCACAGAGAAGGCATTCAGCTCCACTTGACTTAAGCAACCAACAGTACTAACAATGCAGTTTTAACTGTTCTTAATTTAAGGATTAAGGTCAGTTGGTCAGAGAAAACCAAACTCACTACACCAGTGCAAGGATGGTGAGTGGCAACCCAGGAAAGAGGCTCTGAAGCCTACTTCTGTCCAGCGTTACTGCTATTCATCTCTCTGAGCCCCACTGCAGAGTGTTCTGTGAGCTTTTGCCACGCACCCAACCTGATACACTTCAACAACAAATGCCAGGCTGATTTAGTGAACTGAGGTCTCTAGCCTCAGAGGTATTTTCTGGTTCTGTTAAATAACCCTTTGTAACTAAGGTGGCAGTGAATTCCCAAAGAGAAGTGATGTTCCAAAAACTTATAAGGTGAAAGTTTTCCAGCCTTATTGCATATCACATTTCACTCCAGAGCAAACCTGTTTCACTTGCTTGATGTTTAAGCAGTGCCTAGGGCAATTGGTTTTGCCCCAGTAAAAAGAGACAACCAGACACCACCCGACAGCAATCCATGAAACAGGTCCCTGCTAGACTCAACACTGGGAGCTCTATGCACCCTTCTGCTAGGCAGCAGCTTGAACAGGACGTCCTTTTTCACCGCAGTAGTTCACAAGGGAGAAGATAAATGTGATTTTTGTCTCTTCTCCCATCCTTTAGCTGCTGTCTGACAGAACAACTGGAGCAAGACAGAGAGAGATGCTCCAGATTACAAATGACATCCAATTACAGTTGTCCTAACTGCTTCTTGTCAGCTTTGAAGTTGTTCTTAAGCCAGCAGAATGGTTCATCAAATAGGGCTGAGATGATGCTGTGGACACAAAGTAACAGGCAGTCTTCACAGATTGTTAATAAAACAAAACCCAAATGGCTACAAATACAGCTTTGTAAAACATTAACTAGCTTGCTCCACAGAAAAACTTGGCTAAGAAGTTCAAACTGACATTCACATAGTTTAGAGTGGTATAAAAACCAATTATATTTTTGTGTTTAATATCTCATTTGCTTCTCTGAAAGCTCATGAGACTGAGGGACGGCTGGAAACACAGAGCCCTTGATGGTTATTTCCACTAAGAAGAGAAGTAATTTCCCTTCTTTCTCACAGCATTCTTATACAGGAAGGTATTTCATTTCCTGCAGAGATAACAACCTTGCTAAAGAAAACAGAGGCCTGCATATGGATTTCCTCTGTCTTTCCTTGTGTGGGATTCTCAGGGCTGAACACAGGAGGGATCACATTTTGCTGCAGGCACATGAGCTTGGGAATGCTGGAGATCACCTCTCCAGCTGTCAGGGCTGGATTCAAGGTCCATAGCAAGGGCTCTATTGATGTAGGTGGTCTTTAGACCTCACTACCATCTTCCTGGCATTTCTATACAATTTAAAAAAAAAAAAAAAGCAGAGAGTCAGACCTGTGCCAAACAGGCCTATGGCTGCCACAGAAGCAGTCTACCTGCAGAACCAAGAACACTGCTCTCCTTGCTAAACTCTATGTGTTTAAATCATACTTTAACCTTCTATTTGTTATTATACAAAATAAATACGAGTTACAACTATGAGACATTCACCTGGATGCTAGCAGCTGCTGTAACTCTGCATTAGCATCAATGTTTGTTAGAGGAAGTAGGAACTGACTCCCCTGACCCTCTCAGAAAGGGGAGAACTAAACAAAATCTGTTTGTTTTCTTAATAGAAATGTCTCACAATATGCCTGCATGTTTGTGTAATAATAATTATCAGACAGTGAGAAGTAAACCGCAACAGAGAGTAACCTCTTGACTTGCATTTTGAAAGAAAAGACACACGTCTCAGGAAGTAAAGAACTTCAGAGGCAAAGTGAAGAACATGGCCTTTTTGAAGTGTTCAAAACCACAAAAATTCCATATATTTCCTATATGTCAGTAGACTAATTGCAGTGCATTTCATGTGGCAATACAACAACAATATACCTTCAGGGCTGGATTAGGTCTAGTTTTGGATTAGGTCTAACTGTTCTAATAAAACAATAAGACAAGCCTTGTGTTGGTTTGAAGTCAAAGATAAAAGAGGGCTGAACTTTGAAGGATCTCCCTGCCTGCAATGAGCACAACCGCAAGGAGATGAATGCAATTACTCACTGTGCCTGAATAAGCTGCTGACCTGCACTTAAACCCTGTGAGCGCACTGTTCGGCTAGGATAGGGGTGATTTTCATCAGAAACTGGGAGGGGGCCATAGGCAGGATAGACAACTGAATCAGCCAGTGGGATACTCAGTACCACACTGACATCAAGCCTGCTATATAAGGGTGGGGACTGCGACTGGCTGCACATGCTCAGTGTCTGGCAGAGCTGTTGGTTCAGAGCTAGCCTGGTCTTAATGATTTATATCACTTGGTTTATATATTGTTTTGTTATTGTTATTACTGTTGTTTACTTTCCCTTTTCCATTGTTGTATTAAATTCTCGTTAACTCAACCCACAGGGTTTTGTATTTTTCTCCCTCTTCTCCTTCCTGTTTTGGAGAGTGGTGGTGATGGTGTGTGTACATGTGTGTCAGTGGCCACGCGTTCCTTAGCTCCTGACTGGGTCTAAATCATGCCAAAACTGACCCCAGGTGGAAAACCAGCAAACATTAGTAAAAGACAAACAAAATACATTATATATCCACCTGCCTTTCTACTTTGATAAATGACTCCTCTTGGCTTGCTTAGTCCCATGTTTCCAATGGAGCATTTGAACAAAGGGCAGTGGGGCCCCTGCTCACAGCACACCTGCCACCAGGGCTGGGCTTCCCCAAGAAACCAGACGGTGCTGCCTGAAGCAATGCTCAGTACCAGTAACACCAAACAGGAGACAGTGACATCTCCCTGGGAACAGACATGGTGGGATGGTCTGTTCATATTCTGTGCAAAACACTTCACAGACTAGATGGTCCTGCTCTAGCAGGGGGGGTGGACAACAAGTTGAGTGAAATGTTTTGCCTGGAACAACAGCAGACAGTGGTAGTCACAGAATGTTAGGGGTTGGAAAGGACCAAGGGAAAACATTTCACTGGTGTCTGATGACAAAATCAAACCAATCCAGGCACCCATACCTGGTAAAATCCTGAGGTAGTTCCTTTGCTACAAACTCAGCTTGTTGTGAGCTGCTATGAACTTCCTTACTGATGACTCTTGCTGATGTACTATGGAGATCAATGTCCTTCTTGGGAATCATGGTACAAACACTCGGGCAAAAGAATGTCTTTAGAGAAAATAAGCTTATAGTCAATTCAAAGAAATGGGAAACAAAGGCAGATGAAGCCTTAGTGTCATGCTCTAGGCCATAAAAGAAGGGTTTCTGTCTCACCCACAACTAGAAAGGCCTGAAAAAGCTTTATGAGCACAGACTTGCTCTACTGCTCACCAGCAGCAAGTAGTAGCCTGGCTTGCAATGCTAATGCCACCTCTGTGCTCACTTGACACTAAGCCTATCAGGTTTGCCACCACTACAGCACCTCTGCATAAGGAAATCATCAATTATGACCCTCATGCTCATGAGGGAAGGGTTCTAGTCAAACATACACTATCCAACATTTAATGTCAAACATAAAAAGGCAAAAATACATTAACACAATTTTCTCCCAAATCAGGAGAGAAACTAATGTTACCATATCATGTTTTATTGCTACCATCATGTTTTACTAACACACAACCATTTTTCTCAGTATAGTATTACTGTCCTTCTATCAAATCAGTGCTCATAGTAAGGAATTTCTGCACTTATCCAGGAGGTGAAGCTGCATGTCTAACCTTTGCTCTGCCAGCAATAGTTGTCTTAACACTGCTTCCTTGGGTTCGAGTGATGAACTGCAAACAGTATCTGCCTGCTTGGTGGGAAAGATTTGAGTGAAATCCTAGTAATATATACTGACCTTCCATTTGTTGTTTTCTCTCTTAGCTCCGCTTTTGCCATTTTTTCCTCGAAATGTGTCCAAAGCTTTGTTTGCTAACCAAAGCCTGAATCCTGCAAAGAAATTCCTGGGTGTGTACCCCTATCCCAAAGCATTGGCTCTCAGGAACAGCTACTGCCTAGCACCAAACAGAGAGTGCACAGGAGCAAAGATGTCTTATCCAGCAAGAACGCCATGGGAACAAACAAATGCCTCGCTGGGAAAATCACTGATCCCAGAGACACACCTATGGGCAGAAATGCAAAACAAAACCCTAAACATGCTCTAAAACCATGACTTACAGGAAGCTACATGAATTATCCAAGTTCCCCTTTACTTCCATGCACAACCTACTCTTAGACTGTAAGGAGGCTACAATTCCTTTTAATATCAGGTACTCCAAGCATATAATTGCCTGCTAGGATTATCCCCAGTGAGATAGGGGAAGACTTAACTGATACCTGGAGGCACTTCAAGGACTTCTTTAGGACAGTTTGGATGCATGGGGCTGCTCAGCCTTTTTGAGAGAGAAACACTCAAGGCAGAAGTAAAAAGCTTTTAGATGTAAGATCACTTAAACTGAGATGAGCATTTACTGATCCTTGCAGCACATCTTTCATACTTCTTTAAATAGGTCTCTTCAATAAAATAGATCTTCCTCAAAAATGAATTAATATGAAAGTTAAATGGGGATGTAAAATTCCTTTTTTAAAGTTGAATGGTTTATTATATACACAAAAAACAGATATCTATCTGAAATCAAAATTGTAACATCATTAGTGAGCCAGAGAGGGAATGAAAAGCAAAAAGTCCGATCACATACACATCATGTATCATGGTATTACCATATTTCAACAGTGCATTTCCTTTTTTTTGTTACTTACTCTGTTTTCAAACAAGCACACAAAAGACATGTGGGGTCTGCTTATGGCACTGATACAAAGAGCAGAATTTAAAGGATGGCCTTATCTTAATAATTTAACAAGTACGTTGAACCTACGCTGTTACAAAGGATGTGAGCTGGGAGAATAGTAACATGTGTAATGTTGGCACTCTCTAGCAAATGACTATATCTTGAACTTTCTACGAAACAGAGGAAAACTGTTTTTGTACTAGCAGCTGGGCCATGAAGAGCTTCAGAATTAAAATATTTTGCTTATTTTCATATCAGAAGCAATGTGTGTACACCCTCCCACACTGCTGAAATTCTTTCATCCATATTTCCCAAGTGATATTTCTTTCTTATTAATATTGTCCCACTAACACATTCTCCTGTATTATACAGTGTGCATTTAGAGTTTGACTGGCTCCTCATCCCTCCTGCTGAGGGCTGCATCTTCTCTCTTGGCCAGCGAGGCCCAATGCCATGTTCCTCAGAGCACAATACAGGAAGTCCAGTGAGATGGTTAAGTTCACATGCTTACTAGTGAAGACCTCTGCATTTGCAACTTGCAAAGTCTGAAGTCTTGAAATGGCATCAAGATTCTGCCAGCAAGCTCACATCTATAAATTATTTTAATTTTCAACAGTGTGGGTATTTCTGTTGCCTGCATTTCCATTTCCAGCCTTAGCACAGTACCATCTATCACAAAACCCATTTTTACAAGCCCAGCACTTCACAGCATCTGCTTTTTCTCTAACTGAACACAAAACATGTTGCTCAGGGTACATTTGCTAAAACATAGGACAATGGGCTGTGATGTACTTTAAACTTTGGAAAAGACCTTCATAAAGTAATTCTCAACAGACAGGAGGACTGTGTTATGTTCCCCTGTTCAAAAACCTAATCATAGGCTTAGGCTTGTGCAACATGCCAAATCCATAGCTCAATGAGCAAAGAACTCCTATTATATATTTTTGCTGTCAGCATTAACATTTTGGTAAAATGGAATGCACAAGCTACTAAATTAAGATCAATTACATGCTTTTTACTTCCTATTTTAAATTCTGATTCAGGATCTGAATTCAGGATTCTTTACATGGGGTGCATTTAAATGTTTCTTCAGTCCAATTGAAGCAGGATTTAGGAAACGCAAACCGATCAGCCTGCACTTAAGTGTTGCTTTGAATTCGATACTTAATCACATACAAGAAATGGACACGTTCTTTCATGATACTTAATACTGAAGGGAGGGTGAATTTTCTTGACTTATTTCATCCCCTTGAAATGGGATTTCATCAAGCCTTTCTAGGTGACAAGTAGGTGAGAGCCAGAAGACAGCAACAATACACTTCGCGTAAGTTCTTCTCTTTGATTCCATTTTCAGTTTATTCCTGTGTCTGTCGCATTTCTAAATTCATTTATGAAATAAAACTAGTTATGCTAAAATAAGCCAGACACATAGCAAGAGTACTTTCTTTCTGCATTTAACGCAGCTTCTGGAGAAAGCCTGAGTGAATGGGTAAGCCCTAATGCCATGAGTCTCAAAAAGACAAGTGCTGTTCCATCTCCTTTCCAAGCTGTTTCCTTTAAGGTTCATTACCTGACTAGTGAAACCTCACCCACGAAAACTGGGCAGAGGTGAGCTGTTTGCACTCTACAGCAGTACAAAGTCACCTTGACTATCAAAAAAATAAGTACTCAGGTACTTTTCTTGGGGGACACTAGAGCCCATAATGTTCCTAATTTCCATTGTCCTGAGCCCATTCCCCACCCAGTAACCGCAGGAAGAGGCAGGTCTGCCGCTGTCTTTACATCTATATGGCCACGGCCCAGATTTGCTTACTAGTCTGCTTACTCAGTGAACCATGCATGAAGTACTCATTGCTTTACTTTATTTCTTGGACCCATAGTCCAAACCACAACTTAACCCTCAAGGCACTTGTGCAGGCAGCCACATTCAGCACTAGACAAAATTTCTAAGAATATATCTGCAACATGTAAGGCAAAAATCTGCAAGTTAACTGTAAAAATGGAAGCAGAACAGTCTTATTGCCTAGGTTTTGCTTGTGCTACTTAATGTTGCTGACAGATGTACACAGCTCTGTTAGAGAAGGATGCTAGCTGCTCCCTCTGTGTTGCAGTGCAACATAGGGCACAGATTCTGCACCAACTCTGAACTGCCCATGCAAACCAAGCCCAAGCATCCTGCATGTGAAGTTGTTCACATATGACTGCTTATGCACTGAATTTAGTAGCTTCCTTTCCTGTACAAAACAGGCAACACAGAGAGTTAAAAACAATAAATAAATAAATAAACCTTAAATAAACTTACTCAACCACATCCAATTTCATTGTGGATTGCATTACCTAGAGGAAACATAGCAGGCCTGTGGCACATGGAAATTTGTTTCTAACAGATATTCTTGTTATATTCATGAGGCAAGAAGGTACATTTCCCCCTTTTTTTTGCTATTTTTTTCCATAGCCTTTTTCAATGGCAAGCTTCTTCAAAAGTGGCCCCCGCAGAACCTGGATGTCCAGCATCATATTTCACTTCTAAAGCAGGTAAACCCCAAGAGAAGTTCAGACAACTGAAACATGCTTTTCCTTGCAATACAACACTGAAAGTAACACTTTATAAAAGGAGAGTTAAATGTTAAATCTTTGTAAGACTGCATTTTATTTGAACAGAAAAGGTGATACAGCATAGGGAAGTGGTCAAGCAATTCTTCTGACCCTGCTCCAAATATCTCATTTATAAAGCATGTTGAAAGAATTAAAAAAGTATTTTTTTTCCACATAATTCCTGATATTAGTCATCTTGCTATCGTTTTGCATTTCATTCTTTATTTTACTGCCACTTTATTTATCAGTTTTTATTGGAGTGATACAAAATTATTATCCTTTATGTCTATTCTTCATTTGCCATGACTTCAAACTTGCTAACTCAGTACTAGCAGCAATCCAGCTGTGGCAGAGTGCAATATAGGCTATAAAGCCTGCACAAGAGAAGTAAATACCTTGCCGTTAGGCTAGGCTGCCTTCAGTTCTGCACTGCTTCACTTAAACTACTACCAGAATTTGAGCGAGTTTAGCTTCTGCAACTGCAGTGTAGACATGTCATTTGTACTAGCTGAGTTTTCCTTCCATAGTCTTTGCTAATGCTATTTTCTGCTTTGTTTACACAGCAGTTTTATGGTACCATTTGTCTGCATTAGCTTTGTTATTGGCATATTGAGATGTACACAGCAGCAATGCTTCAGCATTGAAAGTGGTGGTATCCTGAAAAATAACTATGTATTTTGGTCACTGACCAACTGCAATGAAAGTCTTCCATTTCCCAATCACTTATTATATTCAGGCATGCAGGCCAGGTAAATTAATTTGAGTATCCTCTTAAAAACCCTAAATGAAAATTGGAGTAACACTATTATTCATTAAGACACAGTTAAGATCATGATCCTCATTGCTTACCTATGGATATGGTCCAAACTGCAGCAATTTTCATAATAGCCTTGGTGCGGGAATTGAAGCGGCTGTGCTCAATGGGATTGCGTATTGCTACATACCGATCAAGAGAGATGGCACAGAGATGCATGATAGATGCAGTTGAAAAGAGCACATCTAGGGAAATCCATATAGGGCACAACTGTTTAGGCAAAGGCCAAGCATAATCTGAAACATAGAGAGAAAAGAAATGAAAGAAAAAAAAAAAAAGGAAATAATTTGGGAAGCTAGGCCATAATTTCTGAGAAACTGTTGGGCTATTTTAATGCTACAATACCAGTAAGGGGCATGTGCATGAGAAGCGGACAAAAGAAACCTCTTGTAGGGCCTCTCTCCAGGCAGTCCCTGGCTCTGGACACTCCATAACCCCATAGCCAGTTCCCACACATCTGTTTCCTATAACCAGTAGCTAAAGGCAGAGGAACATAAATTTGGCAGTGCCTCCAAGTGACCATTGCAGATCTCTTCCTCTCACAAACTTTTCTCCGTATCTTTACAAAATCAAATATTGCATTCATTTATAAGCGCCTTGCAAGATTCTTTCAGTGGATTGCATAGCACTGTGATGCATTAACTTCACTCAGATTCTTCCTAAATATCTTTTAATATGTACTTCTCAGTTTCTGTCTGCTGAGGAGGAAGGTAGCAGACAGTTTTTCTAGTCTAACAACTAGCTAAATGACACTACTTCACCTTGAATATTCACCCCAGGCAGTGTGTCTTAATAACAGAGGAAAACTTGCCTCTGCACAGAGCAGCTGGGATTGAGTGGCTGAAATCTGAAAACTGTTTTGATGGTAAAGACAGCTGAGTATTACTCTTTACAGAAACAAATACATGAGCAAACTGAGCAGATATCTATATCTGACAGCAGCTGGCACGCAGCTAACTTGGGTGTCTGTATTCATTAATCCGTTTACTCAGTGCTGAAGTACAGTTCGAGAATAAAAGTGACCCAGAAAGATCTTTAAGGGGCACTGGTATTTAAATTAAAGCTCAGAGAAAATTGATTTGTGAATGATACTCCCATGCTAATGCTCAGAATGGATTGTGTGAGATCAATAACAAGATCCTTGCCAAGCTCTGGGCTTCTAACACACAAGCAAAACAAATCAACAGTATCTATAGCAGGTGAAAACATGAGAGTCTTCATAACAGTTGCATAATGAGATATTCTTGTGTCTTCATTCAGAACATGGATAGATAAAGCAATCTTGATATTTACCCCAAGGATCAGAAACATCACTCTGCAGAATCAATGTTATATTAAAAATAATGCAGCTCCATCCTACTGATCATGAATGGAAAGGAAGAAACATTAATCTCAGAAAGCAAATTTTGAAGCAAATTACCCAGCCAAGAGAGACCCGGTATACCTTACGTGCAGAAACCTGAGATGAACTGAACCGGAGCAAATTATTATGAATTTTTTCAGAGAAGCCCAGGGACCCTTCACAGAGAGCACAACAGAATGAGATGGACACATTAGCTCACTTTACCAGTGAGAAACCTTTAGAAGCAGTGCTAAGTAACTCACAAATGCCATACAACAAGACCTCAGCTCTAAGGAGATAAATCATTTAATTCAGCAAGTTTGCACCATCCCTACTGGGTAGACTGTAAGTGGACTGAGATCCAAAGCAGCAAGCATTTAAGAGGTCCTTATCAAAGGGAACTAAGCACTTTGAGCTGGAGCATCTTTACTTTAAAAGGCATCTCTGCTGTACAAATGAATTTAACTTGGTTAAATCATGACTCTGCCCCTTTATGAAGATCACAGATCAAATTATGTACCTCCTGCTCTTCACTCTTTGCAATAGCTTAGGACATCATTGCCATCAACGTGTAATTGAGCTCAGAGCTCCAACCAAGCACATCACTGTGCTCTTTAGTGACGCCTCAGTGAGTGCTCCAGGGAGGAACAATGCTAATCTCCTTCAAGTGCTCCTTGTAGACCCCGAGGCTTTTGCTGCCAGCCCAAGCTAAAATACATTCAGTTACACTTTTTCCCTTGCTACCTCCTTCTCTGAGTTGCTAGAGCCAGCTTTCTGATATGGGCCAAAATGAGCTATGCCCACAAGATCTGGAGAAAAGCACTGGAGAGTATGCCCTCATTAATAAAGTGATTCCTGTGAATATGCATGGGGGGATCATGACTGTGCAGCAGCTTCTACAGAAGGGCACGGTGACGGTGATTGCTGCTCCTCCCATCGGGCAGATGACCAGGAAATCTCCTGTGTTTCAGAAAAGGACACAAGGCCTCCAGGCTCCCTGTGCATGGGAGCATCTCCAGTCTGGTCTCTGGCACTGCAGTGGGTACAGTCAAATTCTTGTCATTTGATAGACCTGGAAGAGATTTCTACATCAACCGCCCTTTTTCAGCATTATTGAATGATGAACAGCCTCTCTTCTTCCTCTGAGCTACCTGAACACTTCCCATGACTGAATCCCTCTGGAACAACTTCTGGTATTGATGTGAACAGTATTACAACCAAAAAATAAACAGAAGCAAAAGCAACAATAAAAGTTCACACTCATGGTGTGAGGTTACTGGGTGTCACCTGCTGTCAGCCATGGTGCTGCAGGAAACACAGTCACCAACAGATCAAAGTAATGCTACCCAGAATTACTGCCCAGGCAAAAGGTCAAGACGTCTTTGAAGATAAAGGTGGTATGAGAGCCTGCCTAAAGGCCAATTCTTTTACTGTCCCAAGGCACTTTGCTATGCTTATAGCTGAAAACACAGTTCTATGAGAAGACATTTTACTTTCTCAGGAATTTTCCTAAAATGTTCTGAAATAATAAAATGGCATTCTAGAAATTTGTAGAATAGCAGCTTGTAACACATGACTGTACCTTGGTAGGAAGAGCATAATATATATCCTATCTCAAAATGCAATTAATTTAAAGTAAGCGTGGTGTGTGCCTTTGAAAAACACCTATGCAGTCCACAAAGCCTACTAATCTGTAAAAAACCAAACCCCAAACCAACCAACCAAAAAACAAAAAACAACAAACACACACAAACAAACAAACAAACAAACAAAGAAAACAACCAAAAAAAAACCAAACCAAAACCCCCTTTATTCTAGATCTGTTTTGAAATAAACAAAATATAGGAAATGTGCTCTGTGACTGCACCAAGATGCAAACAAGGATTAAAACCCCAATTATTTTAATAATGTTATACCTTTAAAACAATCTTATCCTCAGAAATTATCTGCAGAAAGTAACATTTCTTTAATTTCTCTATTTTCTCTCATTTCAAACACAAAGAATAGCAATTACCATATATTTAGAAGTGCAGGAGACTGAGTGAAATGAATTCTTGGACCTCAGCACTTCTAAGCTTTCGTAATTACATTTCCAAAGGAAAGCATGCTTCTTGGTCCAAATTTGGCTTCAGAAAGAATGAAACAGTACTAAACACCTAGGTAAGCAAAATCCAAATTATTTGTACAAAAATCTGATTTTTGTACCTTGAATTAAATTGTCCCCTTAAAATCAGTGATGTATTTAATGCACTGGCTGGTAGACCAGAGAGAACAGCACTGAAGGGAATGAGATGAATCCAGCAGGTTGTAACAAAAGATATTTCTTTACCCAGTGTGTAATCAAACTGAAGAATTTTTGCCTCCAGATATTTTGTGGATACTAGAAGTTTATTCTGGACAAATTAATAGAGAAAAGCATATAGAAGACTATTACAATGATATTACTTTTAGATCAGTGTTAGATTCTGGGTCTGATCAGGATAAAACCACCATGTATGAAATCTTGGAAGGAAACTTCTGCAGAATGCCTGTATACATTGCTTCAGTCTCCAATGCTGAATAGCATCTCATAGAATCTGAGATGCTGACATTCTTCATGGGAAATATGGGTCAAACACTCATATTTCATGAGCAGTCATGGTCCATAGTTGGGATTTCATCTCCTGCACTGAAAACACAAACCACAGTTCTACATGTTGCTGAATAGCTGAGATAGGCACAAACTGTTGGCAGCAAAATACGGAAGCATTTTGGCAAAGTTGCAGACCATCTCTGTGTGTAGATAATTTCCTGTCAAATGAGAATTCCCTTAATTTTTTTTTTATGCTTTCCATCAAGAAAGATTTCAAGAATTAAATTTAATCACTTTTTCTGGGCTTTTATGGATATGGGCAAAAAGTGTCATGGAACACTGTTGTTCTGGTCATTGTGATGTTCAGTGCATGAGTCAAAATTACCAATCACCAGCAGGAGGTAACCAAATAATCCAAGACACAGCAGATGGAAGCAAAATTAATTTTGGCGAATTGTAAAACAGAATTTCTCCATATTGTAGGAGAATGGCTGAACTTCAAAAAGAGAAAAAAAAAAGTGTTAGAATCTGCAGTTGAAAAGAAAATGGTATTGCAGAATAGATGGAGGCAGATACCAAACCGCTTCCTTCTCCCCAAAGCCTCAAAATCTCATGAGCTTTACCTAGCTTTTTGTGCTAAGCTGTAGTAGATAGGAGTTGTGTGTACACGTACAGACAAACACACCTCACACTACAAATGAACTGGCTCACTATACTTACACTTCAAAAAAATGACTATTGCTCATAGATATTTACTACTTCTATAGCAAATTCTGCCTCAGGATACCTCCTGGGAATATGCAGACTAACACTTGGGACAAATCTGGCATAACAGAGACAAAACACCCAGTTACACCACAATAAAGTGAAGAGTTACATAAAATTTATCCCTTTAGCTCAAAAATTAATTCCTCTTGGCAAACTCACAGCACACTGCAGCAATAATTTCTTTCCCAACCATGAACAGGAATTTGGAAAAGCCTTCAGAACATATTTGTTGTGTTTAGCCAGTGCTTTATATTTATCAGGATGGATAAAAAGGTAAAAATCACCTTTTAAAACAACAGAGGAAGAATAAGGGCTTATTCTGTCTTTCAGGCTCATGATGACATTTTTTATATATATATACACACACATACATACACAGACACACACATATATAATGCTTATATACATATGCATATACATAGAAAAAAAGAGCTAAGAGGTTCAGAATAAGAACTAGAGATACTTATTTTTACAAACACAGCCTCTTTTAATATTGCTCATTGGCTTGGTCAAAAAACTAAAATACATGTCATGTTGCTTCTTTAGGGGTTCTGATAGTTAGTGTATTTACATCTTGCTTTAACTGCTAGTGGGCCTTGAAAGAATTGAACTAAAAGAGGTAGCAAAACATTATGTTTGAATGAGTCTTAACTCCAGTACAGAGCACAATTTCTCAGCAGCTAACACAGCACATGCTTGAAACACCTCTTGATCATCCTCTACACACCATGGATCTGTTCCAGGCCATGCACTGATCTACTGCTCTGTGTAGTGCTCTCAGAAAGGTCAACAACAAATATCCAGGAGATGCCTCACCTAATTCCCTGAGAAATAAGGATAGGCCTTCAAAATGAGAAGAAAAGCACAACACTTAATAACAGCATTTGCTCAGGTTTCCTTGCTGTAACGCAGAGCAGCATGCAGATGATGGGAGACAACAACCTGAAATACATACCCAAAAGCTGTCACTTTGTGATAGATTTTGCAGCTTTTGAAGATTCTTTCACATTTTCCAGGGAAATCCACTGTTGTTGGCTGTGGAAAAAAGCCTACCCTTGCTCAATGTTAAAAGTCTTTTTTACACCCATTGAGCCATCAGCATATTGCAACTGAAGCATTTTATACTACCAGACTTTCCAGTTTAAAACTGGAAACTTTAAAGTTGAATCTTTAAAGTTATATAGCTGCCACAGGCTTTACAAAAATAGAAAGCAATTACATGTAGTTTTAACATTGCTGCGTTGCATTATTCCCAAGGGAATAAAAGAATTTAAATTATTCTCTTCTCTCTCTCTTATGTAGGAAGTATTTCTTATCCTGAAATACCACATCAGTATGTGTAAAGCTATGCTATCTCTTTTTTGCCAATTTATTTCCTTTAGATTTACATAGACAAATGACTCAGAGACATCCTTATCACCCTAAGAGTCACACAACCGAGAGTGCTGAAAATCTCCATCATACCCTGGAAGTACAGAACGTCTTGCTTGGCCTGCAGCAGTCCTCAGTGATTATCAGCACATCCCTCCACACAAGGGATCACGTCCATGCAGCCAAGCTTCCCGGCTAGAGAAGAAGCTGGCCTGAAGGGCAGCACTGCCGATGCTTCTGATTTTATCATCAACAGAGTGGAATTTAATGTTTTTCTGACATAGTGAACTCATGGGTGCTGGGTTACACAAGAACTTGAGTTTACTTTTAAGTTTCTAGCCTATATTTTTCTAGAGGAAAACAAGAATAACCTAAAGCTATCTGGATCCCTGAAACAGCACATATTGCAACACTGCCAAGCACAGCAACGTAATCTACACACAAAGAGTGAAGGTGTTTTTTAGGAGAAGGACTGTATTCTTGAATGCTGCAAGTCCAAAAAAGCTTGAGCGTCTCAAAAGATGCTCAGCAGAGGATGGACTTTCAGGTGATGTGATGGCTAAGAGGGTGGCAGAGACCACCAAGTAAGAAAAGGAGGCTGACACTGCCCAGACATGGTATTGGTGAGACCACTGTTGGCACCCTGCACTTGACTCAAACCTCTGCACCTAGAAGATGCTATTTTGCCAAAGGATTTACTTTATTCTATGCCACTGATCACATCCAAACTTTGGCATGCCACCATTCCCAAGCTTTTGTTTTTTTTCACCTCCTGGAGCTGTCAGCATGGTACTAGCAGCCCTGGGGCAGGGAGCAGCAAACAATGGGCGCAGGATGCTGTGGTCTATTTCAGAAAGCACCCACCACTGAGGGACATTCCAGCAGAGCTGGATATGCCTCCAGTTTTTGGTTAGGCAAGAACCTTTTGGTTCTTGCCTAACAAATTATGGAGATTAATTGATGTGACTCTATTTTATTGCAAGTTAAAGAATTGTACCCATTATGCTGATTTGAGACTTGTAAATAACTGTAAGATCTTGCTTTCTATCCATTATAGCAATAACTTGCAATATTGACAGGATTTGTAAGAAAGAAGCAAATTTAAAGCCAGAATGGATGTAATTATCTGATCTAAGAAAATGCAAGGAGCCAGCTTTATCACATACTATACCTAAAACAACCCTGCTAATAAAATGGGATGTTTGCCAAGAAGAAAACATAGAGAATGCTGTTACTATCCCAAAGACAGCATATCTTTTCTTAGGGAAATATCAAAATATTCTGGTGTGGTCTATTGATCCACTAATCCATATTTTACATTCATCTTTTCATTTATTGGCGCAGACTAAAACAATGTGTGAAGTCAGAGGAAAAATTTCTAGGGTCAATAATGTTCTTTGCTCGCAGTTTAAGCATCTATAGTTGCATCTGTATTTTTACATTGAGTGATACAGACAGTTAACGGGGCAATGATACAATTAATTTAATTGTTTCACCAAATTTTTATAAAGGACTCCTTACAGCATTTTAACTCCAACAGAGATATGATTTCTTGCCACAATTCTGAGATATAAGTTCTTCTTAATACTTTATTTAAGTCAAACCAAAATATAATAAAATATTCACATCAGTAGATGTTTGTTTTTCACTGATGTTCTGTATGTCAGAACAACAGTAAGGCAGCGATCTCTCCTTTAATCTCCTTCATACAGGTTATGGATCAGCCTGCACTCACTTTTTAAACAACTAATAAAAAAAACAGTTAAAACAACACCACACTGGAAAATATGCTCACAAGCAAACACAGACGTCAAATGAACACCTTTTAAATGTAAAAATATAAATATTTTCAGAAAAACTGTTTCATAACAAAGTGCACGAACATGCGCTAATAGCAGGTGGTTTTCCCTGGTTTTGACAAAATTGGAAAAGATCCATTATAAAAAAAAAAAATAGGTGCAAAACATATAGATAATCTGAGGATACTAAAATTCAGAACTGAAAATGATGTGATATTATTCAGATTACAGCTGGCTGCCAAGCAGTTATCTTAGTTAAAACAAAGAAGTAAAGTTCTTCAGACTATTGTTTGACCCTAGGACTGGTGCTGGGACTAGCAAGAGGACACAAAACCATACAGAGGGGATGTTTTTAGGTCTTTGGTTTGACTTCAGCATAACTCAGTGGCAATTCAGATGTCCATGCCATCCTGACTGCTGTCTGGGAGCCTACCTGGGATGAATCCTTGTT
>NW_008608734.1:0-99330 GCF_000691845.1 Merops nubicus | reverse complement strand
TGGGTTCAGCTGATATCTCCTCAGTTTGTAGCCCATTATTATTTTTTCCTCTCTCACAATCGTCAGAATGACTCCAAAGAGAATTTGACTTATAAGATCTGGAAAGTGTGGGGCTAATAATACCATAAATACTAATGTAGATTTTTCTTCCAGCTAGAGCAGCAGAAACTTTATTATCTCTGTTTCCTGCAAACTGAACAGAAAACACAGGGTCAACTATCCTGTCATAGTGGAGTATGCAAAGAACACATGTCCATGTAGCATGATCAAACTCTGTGTATCTTGGGCAATACATCTTGAAAAAACCCCCAACAACTCATCCCTAAAATTAAAGATATATATATTAAGTCCATATTTGTATTTAATACACATAATAAATGAGATTTCCTGAACCAAGTTGCAGCACTCTGGTTTTTTAAGGGACAATTCTTACAGTAAATGATAATTTTTTTTTTCCTTTTAACCATAGGAGGCAGAAAACCTGATTAACTCTGGTTCCTCCATTCAGAACTGACCAATAACAAACAACTCAGGGCCAACTCTCCTGTCACAGCAGAGGATGTGCTAAATGCATTAGCACAACTTTATCCCTGCATGTGTAGATCCTCTAAACCAGAGTCATGCCACTTTCTCCAGAACAGCAGGAGTTTCTGGGAGACCTCTGTAGAAAAAGACATCCTACTTCACCAGATGATGGATTGAGTGAATTAGTTGACTTTTTTTTTCTCTTTCACAAAAATACTCCTTACAAATCCTAACATACTTCTGAAGAACTGGATGAAAAAATAGCTGGAGGTTTAGTGACGTGCATGAAACAGGTTAAATATTCCATCCATGTTTCACAAAGTCAAAGAATGTGTCTGAGAATTCTGTCTCAGAGCCCTGGCTAAGGGGCTTGCACTGAGACAGTGCCAAAGTTAAAACTATTAGATTTATTAAAACAACAGATACAACAGGTTTGGAATTGCTGTTGATAAATGCACTAATTGCAAACAGAGTTGAGCTCAAGTTAGCAATTCCTGTGTATGCCTGACAGAGAGCCTGTGTAACAGCACTAATAATAATGCTAGGAAAAGGAATACTGTGTATTGAAGGCACAATCCTTACCAAGAAGCCATCCCTGTCTGGAGTGGAGGAAGAGGAGCACAGCTCATCAACCACCTCTTCTAGACTTCCAGCCTCCTCCCTCTGCCATGTGCATGCAGCCAGCAGAGTTATTCCTTTGGTGGTTTTTTTATATCCTTATCCCACCTGTCCCTGATGTTTAGTGTGATTTGGGCAGAGAGTTGCATGACATGGTCATATACAGTTAGGATGTACTCCATTAAGCTCATTGTTATATTTAGGGCTGTGCACTTCCAAGATCAGTTTGGGTGTTGGTTAGGCAAAGGTCTTCACCCAGACACTAGGGCCTTCAAGGTTTATGTAAGAGTTGTTTGCTTCTGTTGGTTTATCTTCACAAGACTCCCTCCTTCAGCCATTTGGCTGCCACCTCAGTGGATCTCCCTCTCCCCAGAGAGGGCACAAGAAACTCATAGTTGCAAACATCTGAACCTTTCTCCCAAAGTGCACTAAATGAGCCTGTACTTCTGTCTCAAGGCAACTGGGCTGTTATCCCACAGTCTCACCCTCCTATTTGCAGTGAGGATAAGTATCAACGCCCCCAAAATCTAAGTTAAGTAGCCTGGAATATTGCTGTGGTGTGATTTTGGTTTGGATTTCTCAGGCACCTGGCTGGGCTAGCACAGATGTTCACAGGCATGACTCTCTGTGAACTTGTTCCATGGCAGCCAGAGGGAAGAGCCCTTCAGAAGAACCAGAGCCTCCCCCAGGCAATTTTCCAGCAAGCAGGACCTTGGGCTGGGATGACACGAGCCTCAGGGTCACCTATGAAACTGGTGTGTACAAAAGAGCATAACTCCCAGAGATTCCTTGCACAGCTTCCTAAAGAACTACATCCCATGAATCTGACCCAGGATGTGCAGAAGGGAGCAAGCCAGCCAAGGAACCACACCATGGGAGATGGAACCAGCCACATGAGGAGCCCAATTATGTAGTAGTTCCCCAGAGACAGATTCACAATCTTATAGTGCCATCATGGAAACTCCACATCCAATGAAGAGTCAGGAAGCTCTTCCAAGAACCAGAATCCTCACACCACTGCTGCAGTCAGCTCCTACAGAGGTGTCTTCTTGCCCCACCTGCAAGTTGATGTGGAAGGTGGGGGCAGCTGGTGGTCATCTCCTCATCAGTCCTGGGTGAAAAACAATCAAGAGAGTCTTTCTTGCTTGGTGGTGGAAGCAGAAGAGGCTTTGTGTACTTTTTAACTCAAGCAATGGGATTTATTACGTTATGAGACAACTTGTTGCTTTTTCTCTTGCCATCTGCTTGACAGAAAGGAAGCAGGGCTATGGACTTCCTACAGTCACTCATCTCTTACCCTGCAATCCAGATCACCAGGATGGCAAGAGGGTTCTCCTTTTAACCTCTACTCTTCTTTTAAGTACACTCACCCCTCAGTTTTAGATGTTATGAGTGGGCAGCTGCTCCAGCAAGCAACAATATATAGATGTCTCTCTAGTAAGCAATATCAGGTGGAGTGGGAGTCCTTTTTCTCATGTTGACAGAAATGAAGGTCAAAATGCTTTACAGGACCTTCTGTTATTATTTGTTTTTGTTTTTAAGGGAAGAAAAATCAAAGGTGTGTCTTTGACCTTTGAAGTATGATGGGAACTCCTCTGTGGACTACATTCAGAGGGGTTAGGAAACAATGGTGCTGATCAATCCAAGCTTAAGGATTAGAAAACAGTAGAAAAGATCAATTTAGTGCTAGAAAAAATATTACCTTTTAAAAATACTTTTCATCCATTTATCAGCAAAGCCCCTAAAAAAGGCCAAAGAGAGGTGATTATTTCAGAAGTCTAGCTGGCTAATGTTCATTTAGAGGTCTGCAATGATGTTGAGACTTACCTGGAGGTAAAATCAGGAAAAGTGAGGCTCAGAAGGTAAAGGATCTCATGTTTATTCTGACTTGGGAACTATCATCTGTATGTTTTTGGTACTATTTTTGGTCAAGAGGGTCCTTTGCTGCCCTCTGAAAATGTTTTCATCTTCCTGTTTCAAAACTGTGGGGCAAGAAAGAAAGTGGATTTGAAGACATGCTGTAAGCTTCTTGCTTTAATAAATCTGTCTGTGTCTTGGGACAATGTGTTTAATAATGTTTAAGGTGAGACCCATTTTCCTTTCACAGCCTAGAAGGGCTTAATTCATAAAAATGGTGCTTTAGGTATGTCTGAATATAGCAATGTCTTTCTTCACACCTTGTGGGTTTTGTAGCTTTGTAAGCTTGAGAATCCTTTATTCAGGGAATTACTGCAAGCTTAATGAATTAGTCCATGCAGTGTGAAATCACATCACCTGTCCTGAATCTGCCAAGCCAGAACAAAGCAGAGGGAAGGGCAGTAAATACATCCTGGGAGGAGGAAGCCCTGCAGAAAATATGCAGCTACTTGTGAAAGTTGGGGGAAAATTCCATGAGGTTAAGAAATGTTTATTCCTGTCTTTCTTTGCGTAACTGCAGGGGATGATCATGCTGCTGCTGCTGTTGAGTGCTGTCCCCTTGGCTTTGGTGATAACCACCAGCAGGAACAAAATCCATGGGGCAACACTGCTGTAGATGATTCCTTTTAGGAGTCAGTGTTGATTAGCCTCATTCTTAAGACACATCTTCAAGAATGTCATGTCCTGTTAGCACAGCAGCAAGGAAGTGGAACCTTTTTTCCCTCCTGCATATTTTAAGTTGGGTTTTGTGTGACTGTTGAACTCTAAAAGAGCTCCTGTGGGTCAAGCCCTAACCTGCCACCGTTGCCTCCGAGCACAGCAGATCTCACCAGAGCTGCATTTCATCCTTTCCTTGCTGGCCCATCAAAAAATAGCAAAGGAAGGGGAGGAAGCATGAAGGAAAAAGCAGGATAAAAAATTAGAACTTCCAGCTGCAGCATCAGGAGCTGGTTGAAGGGAAGGAAATAGGACCTGGGACAAACATTTCCACTGCTGGGTTTGGAAGTCAGGCAAAGCAACCAGAGCCCTTGCAGAGCATGTGGGGTGTGGAGGGACCTGGTTTCCTGTCTCTTAGTGCTTCCTGGTGACCAGTCCACAGCCAGGCCTGAGCACAGACTGACTCACATGGCCAGGGGACTGCCCAACTGTTGTGCTCCACACAGCCTCTGAGGGCAGGTCTGCAGCCAGGACGCCAGAGATGGGCACCAGTCTTTCTGTCATCTCCAGCAAATACACACAGTGGACAGAAAAGCAGCCACCAGCTTCCCTCTGCTGCTCTGTGTGTGTTTGGGGGGAGGGCAAGAAGAGAAGGCAGCTTTGCTGCTCCCCTGGAAGATGAGGAGAGCAAGGTTCCAATAACTCACAGCTTATGGTGGGGTAAGAGCATCATTTGCCTATTGCTCACTGATGTGTTTTCACCTCTGTCTTCTCCTCATGTTTGCTGTTCATGCAAGACAGTTTTCTTCCTTGTGCTTCTAGAGTGAAGCAAAATGTCAGGCTTCTGGTGAAATGGGTTGAACGTGAGATCTGGCACTGTATAAATGCTTACCTGTATTAACAGTTCTTATTAGCATTTATTTAAAACATAAGGCTCATCTAACTCACAGGGACTGGTGACAGTTGCTCAGGCATTGCTCCTTCAGCATCAGATCCTTTATTTTCTATGACTGCTTTGCCTCTCAGCCCATGAGCATTCAGGCCCAGTGACAAAACCTGCAAAGCTAAAATCAGCTCCTGGGGATGGGATCAACCTCACACTGTGTTCATGTCCCTCCTTTCTGCCCCTCCCTCACCTGCACATCGTGAGAAGCAGCTGGAAAAGCTGTAACAGAACTCCCAGCTGCACCAGCACCCCTCACAGCCTCGGGTTTAAACAAAAGGTCAGTGTAGTTCTCAAGTAAGAACCTTTAGATTAAACTATAAACAAATGAGTGAGAGATGGTGCCAAGCTTGGAGGGATTAAGGGATTCAATGAAAGATGAAACTTCAAAAAGTGTTTGAGCCTGTTTCTTAATCCTTGAAACTCCAAGGCACAGAAGAGTAACCTCTTAGTTGCTACACACCTGTGCATGCCTTGGCCACTGCCTGCAAAGGCAGCTCCTACATCTTTTAGTGACCAGAAAGGTGGACATCTCTCCACCACCAGTTAAATAAACTCCTCCCTCTGTGTGTGAGAAACACAAATTCTCTCTTACAAGCACAAAGTCTCTCTCGAGGAGATGTCTCTGACCTGAGACACAGGAATCAGAGCATGAAAATACTCATGACAGCCCTAGTTGGAAAAAAATTATTATAAGAGACTTTAAATCTTGCAAGACCATGTGGTCTTCTGGAGATTTGCAAATCAATGGGAGTAACAGAGCAACTAGTTGGAGTTCCTCAGATTTTTGTCACCAAAATGTTCACTAATCCTGACTGAAATTCATCTGGAGGATACACACAGGAAAAGACCAATGATTCTTCTACCTAAATTAGGCTTTCTAGACAGGGAGTCAAAAAATGTGGGCCTCTTTCCATTGGAGAAATGCACATTTGACCTTTTGTTTTGGTTTAATCCTGAAAACAGGGTTAGCAGTGATTTGTGCTGTACAGGAGCAGGGTGGGTGTCTATCACTAATTGGAAAGGTCTGTTTGGACCTGTCTGTCTTTGGAAAGCCTGATTTAGCATTTCATTATGTTGAATTTCTCCTTCAAATGACCTTTTAAGCTCTTGGTGCAGCAGCCAGCCAAAACTAACCCCCTTACCTAGATGGCTTCCAGAGAAAAATGAAAATTTCTGTGTCTGTCGTTTCTCAGGAACATTGTGCAGAACAGAAAGCTTAATGCTGCCAATGTTGTTGGCTCAGGCAAATCTTTTGACGTTTCAGGAATGAAGCAAGAAGGATTAGCAGATAAATGACACGTTGTTGTGCACAAAGAACAATCCTTTAACCCTTCACACGTCCCAAAAGATTCTATGTGTGATTTGGACAGATGGGGAAGAGGCACTGGGGAGAGGGCATTTGGCTTTCCTTGTGTTGTTGCAAAGGATTCACCTTTGAGCTAAGAACCCCAGGGAACTTGTGGGGAGAACCTGTAGGTGTTAGGGCAGAGGAGTGATGGGGAAGGGCTTCAGGAGTGGGCATAAAGTTTTGTGTCTGTGATGGGATATGGGTCAGAGGAAGCCTTAACAAGTGCTGAGTTTACATGCTCCAATTTACAATGAGTTGGGAAAGTGGCTCTCAGGCCACTACTGCAAAGAGAGAAACATCCTGGGAAGGTTTTCACTGTGGTGCTGCTCAGGATTTTTGCCAAAGCAGCAATGGAACCAGTCCTTGTCTTCCCTCAGGAGTTCTTCATCAATAAGGCACATCAGCACTGCAAGTGGTGCCTGGAAACTGCTTCTGGTCAAAGAAGAGAGTAAGAGGACAAACAAAGGAGCAGCATCTGTGGAGGATAGGTTTAAATGTATGTGAGTGTAGAAATGAAGGAGACAGAGGAAAAAGTGATAACACACATAGCAAGACTTGCCTAGAAATCCTGGTTGCTGCTGACCCAGTCCATTCTGTTTTGAGGCAGAAGCAGCATCTGGATAATACCTGAGAGTTTTTTTGATGAACCTCTTCTTAAAAACCATCAGTGGAGAAGGTCCCTCAGCTTTTCTAAATAGTCCATTACCTTTCTGCTTCAGTCAGCATGGATTCAGGCTGGAAGATGGCTTGACACCAGGAACACCTTCACTCTGCTGTAAAAGGTGTTCAGACTCTAACTGTTACAAACCATACAAGTTTTCCACTCAGATGAAAAATGAAAGCAACACAGCATCCTCTCTGGTCATGCTCTGGTGCTGGGACAGAGCTGTTACACTTGCAGGGTCAATGCCTGCCAACAGCAATCAAACTTTTGGCCATTTCATGTCCAGTTAGTCATCCTATTTGACCTAGCCTTGTATAAGAGCTCTAAAAAGGTCAGAATCTGATGGAAAATACATTGAAAGCTCACCTAAGATAAATAATCCTTGCTACAAGGAATGTTAAATATCATCATCTTACACTTGAGGACTAAGCTCAGTGATTTAAGGCTACAGAAGAGCATTGAATTGGAGGTTTAAGATGCTTTAGCATAAACATGCTGACTTCACACACTTCACTAATTCATGTCCACTTTCCTGAATAGAAAAATGACAGGCAAGGCTCAGCCAGGAGGCTGAACTGGGAGCAAACAAATATACTATTAGTTCCTGCAAACATTGCTATGTTTTAATTTTTCTATGTATCACAGCTAGGATTACAACATGCTATATACCTCCTATTACCACTCATTAATTTTTAAGTATGTTAAGTACAAATTGCTCCCCAACCAGCTTTTAGTGCAGAAGTTTAGAAGGCACATCCTTCCTGCCCATCCAAGTGCTTTCAGAACACTGAAATACTGTCAGGTCTCAGCATGCTCAAGGCTGTGCCAAGGCCAAGTCAGATAGCAATCAGCTGTCATGCTCTGAGAACATTTCCTTGTCATATGGCTCTGTGGATTTTGGGGAGGGAAGAGCTGGAAGTGAGGTGCCAGAGGCAGGGAGCAGTGGGGAGCTGCTCTCCTGCACGTGTGCTAAATGAGAGTGGGATGCAGTTGTTGTCAGATGGTGCTTCTGCAATGACCAGCAGGATAAACTTTATAACCACAAGGACCACTTTAGCCATCTTTATTCATTTTTTAGTCAGTAATTCATATTATTCTTTGTTATCTCTTTTTTTTCCTTCATGTGAACACTGCTTTTTTGGAAGGAATCTCTAGCATCATATGGATTTTTAATAGGCATTTCATTTTTCAAGCAGGAGCAGTCTGTATATTTGTATATTGTGTCTAGATGAAGTTTTTAGTGCTTAAACTGAGTCCTTATTCACTTAGGCACCCGAGGAGGTAAATTTTAGAGTGTTATTCCCATTAAATCAAATCCTTTAAGATGTATGCATGATTAAGCATAGGAAGGTAGGTAGCATCTAAACAGTTCATGTGCCATTACAGTATTATTCTTGAAATGAATACAATAAGCTCAGCAAAAATTGATTTTGAATAGAACAGTTTGCTCCTAAATTCTTCTTAGAATCACCTATAGAACAAGGATAAAATATGGAGGAGAATTATCAATGGCAACGACTCCCTTTTGCCCACTGAGGATGTTGTTAAGTGTTCTAGAGCTTCAGTAGTTTCAATGTTTTCATTAGAATTCTGTCTACAATTTATAGATGTGCCAATGCTTGTAAGGGCTTCACAAAATCCAACTCCTATCTGAGGCATCAATTGACTGTCTGCAGTAGTCTTACCTGAAATATATAGGCTCATTTTGCAACCCTCCCTCTTATTAACTCATTAGGGATACCAACAAAAGAATAACAACTTGATCAAGGAAGAAATTCTATGTCTTGTGGCACTGAGAAAACCTCGAGCTCACTTCAGGCAGAGAGTTTGCAATAAAATACATTTATCTAGACCATAACATTATTACCTACAGACCTCACAGTCTTTGCAGTTTTAAACCAAAACGTTGTTACCTTTAATTTATGAAACCTTTTTGCTTGACTGCAGGATGGGAAAAGTTGATTGCTTGTTTAAAGCTTGCTTCTATTAAAAAAATCCACCTCAAAATACAGGGAACAAAAAAAGAAGATCAAGACCACCTCTTTATGGCTCCTTATTGACCAGTGCCTAGGCAGAGGTTACAAGATCTTTTGGGGTTTTTTTAGATTCTAGTTCTGATAAGTACTGGCATGCAAACAGCAAAGGTGAGAGAGTGCAATAGGAAGCTTGGACAAACCTATTTATTTGCCAATGTCATTTTGGTGACTGTAACTACAAACAGATTTGGGATTGTGCATCCAGTTTTGGAAAGCAGTACCATTTATGAGCAAATTCAGCAGTGAGCAGCAGCAACAGTCATTTTATCAAAGACAAGCAGCATAATCTCTGTGTTTGACTCTGTATTTTCTGTGTGACATTTGATTGTTCCTGAAAGAGCATTGTTCTGGTTTTGGGAGGGGGCACAGCTCACTTTTACCCATCTTATTCTCTCCCCCAGCTCACTTTTACCCATCTTATTCTCTCCTCCATCCCACCAGCGTGGTGCTTAGTTGCTGGCTGGGGTTAAATCACCACAACTGTTATAGGTTATAGGGTACATGGCTGTCATCTGTTCTCTCCCTGCTACCTTTAACCTCTTTGCTTTAGCAAGAAGAGCAAAATCAAAATAACCTGGGGAAAAAAAAACCCACTCTACACAAAGCTGAGTCAGTCAGTCATCTCCCATTAAATTACACAAATTACTCGACTTCTTAGATGCTCCATTAGTGGAAGATAGCTAAATGCTGTTAAGAAACAAAGGGAGGAAAAGAAACTGTGACCCCTTTTTGAGGAAACAACTTAATGACTCCACAGAACCTGCTGCTAATGTCATTCTCAAAGCTGCAGATTTTTTGAGCTTCTCTTGGATCTTCCCTACTGTAGAAACATTAAATGATGCTTGTTTACTCAGTTTTCCACCCTAAAACTAGTTCTAGATGTTTTCTCTTTGCTGGACCATTGAATTGTAACTTATCTTAATTCTGCTAAATGTTGAACTTAATTCTTTTGAATTTTAATGGATGACTTGTGTACCAAATTAGCTGGAGTGCTTGGCATCTTTCTGTTATTGTGTTGTTGCAGAAACGCTCTGCAATCACTAGACTGAGGTCCCATTCATTGCAAAACAATTAGGTCAGCTAATAGCTCCTATTTGGCTTCTTGTCTCCTAAGAAAGCTTGTGCATTGTGCCTCCTGGTATCTTGGGGTATATTTGAGCCAGGAGCAGCATTCCCAAGAACACCACAGATGGAATGGAGATGGTCAGGTGAGGAAAAAGAAGACACCCTTCAGGATCCTCAGTAAAAGACAACATCTAAGAAGTGGTGCAACACCTACCAGACAGGAGAGAATCTAGACTAGACACATCTGCAGTTAACAGTCCTGCTGTGGGAAGCTCCCAGACACAACCCACACAGGTTCTGAGAACTCAAAACGAATTTCTTTTTTGAGCCAGAAGACTCAAATCCATAGGGAATCAGGATTTCTTGGTCTCCCTGCTGACTGTGCTGCTCCTTCTGACTTTTTTCAGTGCTTTAAGAAATGAAGATGGGGCACACCACTGACTGGAGAGAGGAGGAGTGCTTAAAAATGTAGGAAGACAGGCTCAAAGATGCATTTCTGCAAAGGATGGGCAGGTATAGAGCTGCACCAGCTTGAACCTAGATAATTTGGATTTTTAAAATTAAAGTCAAAGCCTGACTTTAATTTTTTTTTTAAAAAAATAAAATTTAAGGCATGTAATGCATGGATTTTGTTGAGGAATTTAAATCAAAACCATCCTTAAACTCCAAGTTTCCCCAGAGAAACAGCCCTGCTTTTATCTCAAGTGATGAACTGTGCAGATTACATAAATCAGGTGAGACAGATGAAGTGAAGAGTAAATCAGTGAATCAGAAGAAGAGGAAATCAGATGTTCTCAAACTTGTGCAAAGTGAGTTAGAGGGAATATTAACGTGAAGAGTAAATCAGTGAATCAGAAGAGGAAATCAGAAGAGTAAATCAGATGTTCTCAAACTTGTGCAAAGTGAGTTAAAGGGAATATTAACTCCATTCTTTGCAGGGGAAAAAAAGGTCAGAAAGGCTTATTTTGGTTCTGGCTTGTTTTCCACGATTTTTTTCCCTTGTCCTGAAGTGGTGCTTCACTCTAATTCATTTCATACCCAGCCCTATGAGCCCCTCTGTGTCTCTTTGTGGCTGTGTGCCCACACTGTGCACCTGAATGCATTGCAGTGTCCTTTGGCCAGCCCCACTTTTGCAGGTCTGGCCTCCAGTTGGGCATGACTGCTCTACAGGAGGTCTGGAGACTGGTTCTTCCAAACCTTCATTGCAAAACTGTGCTATGGCAGCTGAGCTCCAGCACCTCCCAGGGCTTTGTTGCCCCCCAAACATGCTCATTTTGCCAGCACTGTCTGAGACAAGCAAACCAAGCAACTTCACACACCAAAGGCTGTGAGAGGGCTCGTTGTGTTCATCAAACGTGGGATTATGACCTGCACTGGAATGTGTGTGCTCTTTGGAAATCACTTACTGGTTTCTCCAGACCAGGTCTGTATCGCTGTAAACAAGTGGCTGACATGACAAATCAAAAAACAAAGGCTGAGTCAAGCAGGAAACAAATCTGATTTTAGAGTGTCTACATCCTGGGATGAACAGAGGACTTGCTGCACTTGCCATTGGGCTGTCCTCAAGCCCACTTGACATCAGGCTGTCCAGTCCCTGCTCAGGACGAGCTCTAAATTTCCATCAGGGACAGCTAAGGCAGTTTAGCTCATGCAGAGAAGCTCACCAAAGAGCTCTTCTAAATTCTACTTTTATCTGATACCAAGACAACCAACAAAGGATGTTGTAAAGGCTTCATTCTCTCTACCAAAAGCTCTAAAAAGCAGAAGAGGTTAACACAGTGTCCCATGATGTGTTCCCTGTCATTTTAAATGTATGGAATGCTCATAGGACTAAAGGCATTGATCCCCAGCTCCTTTTAAGAGAACTCCTAAAATAGGAGTTGTCCTATTCCATTTCATAGGAAAACCTTTTCATAGGAAGTTCTTAAGGTGTTGTATGATACAGAATTCTCATGTCCCCATTCTCTCCTTCATGAAATAAGACAGCAGATGCTCAAGGCACACAGTGAGTCCGTGTTGAATAGATATGCCTGGACTTCAGCTTGCAACTTTATCCTGCATTTTGGGGGCTCTGTAACAACAGCAGATTTGAAAAGGGATAAAATGAATAAAGAAAAACTTGGTGAGACCAGATGACTGTAGCAAACCTAAGACTTGTAATTGTTGAGTCCTATCCCCTCCTGTCAGAGGCTGTTAATTCACATACGTCCTTTCATTCTTAGATGAAGAGCCCTGTTAAAAAGTTAAGATTTTTGCTGTAAAGCTGGAGTAAAATTCCTTTCTACTGTTTGTTTTTTTCCCCCACCACCTTTGAGTGGGGAAAAAAAAAAACAAACTAACTGTGAATGATTTTAATTTCAATTTTTCCTTTTTTTTTTTCAGATTACATGTTTGCTTTTCTTTTTTCATATCCTCTTTGTCTTATTTGCTATTGTGGATATTTGATGCAGTTAAAGAACAAAAAGCATTATATTTTCCTTCAGACAGGCTTCTAAGTCCTATAAATAGCTTCTTCACAGACTGTCTTTATGCAAGAATGGTGACCAGTTGCAGGGACCTTGAGAACTCTCCTGAGCTTCGTTTTCCTTGATGTTTAAAGTGATGCATCAGTTCATGTTATCTGTTGTGAAGTCTGTGCATCCTGCTTTTTCAAATGCTACAATCTCCCTGGGCAGATCCACTCTTAAGCAAAAAGGGGCAAATATATACTCCTGTGGTTGTGATTATAGTAGTAGAGCCATTGCAGGATGTGTTTGTGCTGAATTCTTCAAGGATTAATGACAGCAAATCCTGTGGCTCAAGATCTGCTTGTTAATATAGGTTGGAAAATCTATTTCAGTTTGATCTTTTCCTACCTAAAAGCTTACCCTCCTTTTAGAACTAAATCATAGGAGTGAGCTTCTCTTCTTCATTCTGCAGCTATCTTCATAGTAGGATGCATTTATAGAAGAAGGAGAATGCCTGGAAAAATTTAGAGAGCTCATCTGATCCTATATCCAAAAGAAAAAACCAAAGGGCTGCCTTCTTTCCCATTCAGAGCTGCTTGATTCACCTCTCTCTGGGACTGATTTCTGCCAGATGACCCAACAGTACTCTGAAGTGTGAAAAAGAATTTAGAAATAGTCATGGGACAATAGGGCTGCAGGAAATACTTGCTCATGATGCAGAAATGCAAACTGTGCAGTATAACCCAGCAATAAGTGTTTTTTATCTTGTCAAGCACACGTTTTGAAACTGTGCTGCTTTTTCTTAGACATTTTAATTCCCAGCTGCTAGAGATGTTAGTATGAAAAGTGACAGCAAGCTAATATAATACTTTGCATTGAGACCAAAGGAATGAATAATTTCTTATTACTAATCTCAGGCATGAGTAGAAAGAAAAGGGAATGTTAAGGTTTGGAAAAAATCTAGAGATCCTGCTTCCCCCCTACAGCAGCCAACTGAGGGGAGTGGAAGGGTAGCTCTGTTGCTGAGCCTGGTGCAGTCTATTTGGACTCTTGATGTTTAGCAGCACCACTGATAGCTAATGGGCCAAAAGTTACCAAGAGAAACTGCTTTTGCTGAGTGATACTCACATAATACAGGGAAGAAGATAGTCTTGCACTGATGAAGTGTGCTAGGTTGATCTAATACCTTAGTTCTACCTCAGCTCTGAAATGACCAGGCTGCAAAAGCCAGGGCTCAGGTGAGGTGGAGCAGGACTCTGAGGAAGGAGTGAATAGTGCCTGCCAGAGGTTCCCGAGCCACTGCCATGATTCAGAGCTTATCAGAGCTGAAGTGACAAAACCAGAAGGCACCTTCCAGAAAGCCTCCAACTGTGCAGCTCAGATGGGCACTCCTCCTGGCACGGGGCTGTGGTATCGATTGCCAGGCTGGCACTATCTGCTGTCCTTGAACTTGATGGCACATATCTTCTGACTTTACCCTCTGCATTTAGATTTGGGTGCTGGGTGTTAAGCTCTTTTTTTTTTTCCTCTCCATGGACACTGTGGTAAACACCCTGTTTAATCACCAAAAAGAACTAGTGTCGAGGCCAAGTTCCCATCCACAGGAAGGATTTTTCAGGGGTGGAGTGAGGAGCGCGAGGCACTCTGCAGCACTGGTGGTGCCCTTGGCACCCACAAAGATGCTGTAGCTCCTGTGGCCACCCTTTTCAGAGGCTGTAAGGATTTGCTGGGAAATGCATCTCGTTGAAGGTCTTTCAAGCCAGCAAAACCATACTCTGTAGGGCCTGCATATTAGTGGAGCAATGAGTTTCTCTCTGTCTTTCTCAAGGGAACCTGGAAGAGCAATTCAAAGAGCTTTGGGAACATGTGTTTTAATAACAATCTTGCTGGTCTTTGCATTTGACTTGACATTTTGTTTACTATAGTGTTTGTGAAATAGGTACAAGCCATAAACATCCATCTAGTTACACCTCTGCAGTGACATGCTCTGACATGCAGGAGCATTTTCAGTGGAAGTGTTCCTGAAGCCATCTTAGATCTTTGTGGGTTCTCAGGTCATCCAGTCAGGGAGCAAAACAACCATAACATGTTGCTGAGGTTACAGGATGAATGAGACATGATGAATAGTCATGCTGGAAACAAAAGCTTTGGCCAAGACTTAGAACTGTGGTGGATGACAAAAGTTTGCAGAGCAGTTCAAAATAATGATGCACATGGAAAAAAAAAAAAGTTAGCTTGTGGATAATTTCCAGGCAAAAAGGCTTTCTAAGGAAACTGTTCTTTGTGGAATTTTACTCAGCCTTCTTTTTTTCATCTGAGCTGTGAATCAACCAGTCATCGTCTTGAAGGTAAATCATTAAGTAAAAAATTTAGGAGGGGAGGGAAATCAATGTGTCAGGTTTAGCCTATGTCCCAGAGCAGTAAATAATTGCTTTGGGTTGCTGTAGCAACTGATGGCTTAATTCCCTAAGCTTAAACTTCTCACCCAGCACCTCGGATCTTCTGAGTGGGTCGTAAATAAATGTGAATTTATCTTCTTTGCATCACAAATTTTGCCACCAGATAAAATACCTTTCTTTCTTATAACCTTATATAAAGGGGCATATACTGACATGCCCACGTAATAACGTGTCCATTTGTAACAAAAGCTTTTCCCCATATCACATCTTACTGCTGATTCACAGCTTCCTTCATGAACTCCTGTGATTTGATCTGGAATTTTCCATCAGATGGGTGTTTATGAGCTTTTCTCAAATATAGATTTTGGAACATTTATGCATTTCTTCTCCCAGCATCTGTTTAAAATGGTATAATGTTTTACAGGTCTGGATCTGAAAGGTTGATATTGTATAACTGGCTTATACCTTTGAAGGAAGTTTATGGTAGAGAGAAAAATACACTGCAGATTTCCTAAAATCAGCCCCAGAGCCTGAAACACAAAACCACCCAAATTAAACAAGCTAAACTCTGTAATCATGGGTCCAGGCCTATCTGTCCTTAATAGGACAAAAGCAGAAACATACTGGGAAAAAATTATGGAGTGAGTTTGAGTGTTAGAACATTGACTTCTCTCAGTCTTTGGAAATCTTAGTATTTCGATCTGTTTTTCCTCCCTTTGAGGTAGATTTGCATATTTTGTCTGAAGGAATGCCCCTCACTTCAAAGACTTAGGTCTTTGGTCACTTATTTCCCCTTTCTTCCACAGAATAAGAAAAGTTATGTCACCTTGTCACGAAACTTCCAAGAGAAGAACTGAGTTGGTAGCAGCAATCAGCTGAAAGGATGAATGCACTTATTACACAAAAGTGCATGCTTAGCAATTAAAATATTCTAAAATAACATTGTAGTTGTTTTTCTGCGTTATGTACAGTATTAAAAATAAAATAGTCTACCACAGGTAATTTATGAAAGCAGCTAATAATGAGTTCATTATTGCATAGCAAGCCAATGTTGCAGTCGTGGTTATAGGCCTAGCCAAGGTCTTTGATCTTCTGGTTCATTAATGTATAAATAAAAAGACTTGAGCTTTCATCTCACATTCATCAGCTAATTATCTCAGTAACTGGTCTCACTCAGGTCTCAGTCAGTTCTTATTCAAGGACTTAGCCTTTCATTTTCCATCCTCTATACAGGGAGTGAATCACCAGAGTCATGATTTATTGTCCTTTTGTGCAAGAGATTTGTTATTTTCACAGGTCTCTCCAAGGAAACTCACCTGTCTATAAAATTTTCAGTTGAAACAATTTGAGAAATAGCTGGTGCTGGAGCTATTTGCAGTGACACCATTGGGTGTTAGTTAGGAGGAGCTGATTTTAAATGGGGAAAAGGCAGCACTTAATGCAGGACTGAAGTGAGTATCATCAAAGCTCTGCTCTTCAGACTTCTTCCTCTGCTCCCAGTCAATCAGGACATCAAACCCATGACTGTGAATAGGATTCCATGTTAAGAGGGCATTTAATAAACCCAGGAAGTTGAACTCTTGGATCAGTCAGGCTGGATATTAAAGTGCCCTCCTTCAGAAATGAACAGCAAATACTTTCCTCTTGGAAAATTTGGATCTGTTTAAAGCTTCCAAATATTGCAAACGGCCACTTCTATTCAGATCAATTTCTGTCAAAATTATAAATAGATAATATTCATATTCATCTTAATTCTCCAATCTAAATGAATGAAATCTCATCTGGATGGTGATTTTAAAATGTGGTCTTCATTTCATCCACAGCCTGTTTTTAACCTTGCATCTCAAAGAACATTAATAGTTACCAAATGATGATTAATAGATGATTGCCAATCTCTCTCTCTCCCCCCTCCTACCCTCACTCTTTTAAATAATAATTCTTCAATATCAACAAATTGGAGGATTAAATTCCTGACTTAAAACTTGTATGCTACATATTTTATGCTAGGATGCCAAGACATAATCTTGTGTTTCTTATCACTGTAATCAAAACACATTTTTGGAAGAATTATGTTGTTAGAAACTCACATTATATTAACATGTCACAGGATTAGGAGGATGAGTTTTAAGACTGCTGGTATGACTGAAAGTTCTGTTGTAGTTTCTGTTCTGTTGTATCTTTCAATGAGTGATGAATCTCTGTATGAACATGTCATGGATTACCTGTCTTGGCTGCCATTGATTTCCCAGGAATGAGAGCTGGTGGTGGGAATGGAGCTCGTTCCATGCAACATGGAGGGAAATGCTGAAGGTGATATTTAGCAATGGTTGGACTCATATAATTAAGCATAATTTTTTAGGATAATTTACTTTTGTTATTTTTTTACTATGCACAGTTGCATAGGAACAGATAGCTGCTTTCTTTTCACTTGTGTCCTTATGGACACTGGATTTTATGGTGCTTCAGTGCCTCTACACACAGCATGGTTGGAGCTGTGAACAGGGATGTGATGCAGAGTTTAAGGATGAAGTGACATGACCAAAAGGAATATGACAGTGGATTATAACTGGAGCATATGGCTGGACATGAGCAGGGTAAAACTGAGCTAGATGACCAGGATAAGGATCTTGAGAGAATGTGATCAATCATGAAATAGTCTTGTAAAGGGAAATGTGCAAGTACCATGCTTAGGAACACTTAAAACGAGTCTAGGTGGTTGACTAGTTACAGTGGTAGTTAGAATAGTAGTTTCAGTTAATAGAATAAACCTGATTGATCAATAAACTCCTTTAGAGGGACAAATAAAGCTCTAAAGCCATAACAACCTAGTCTGTTCCCTTCCCTGACTGTGGCTTGAGCAGGAGGTTAAACTAGAGACTTCCTGAGGTCCCTTCCCACCTGAAGCATCCTATGAAATAAATACATCCAAGCATCCAGTGAAGAAAAGAAATGCAGAATGTGACTGTATCATTCCCTATGCAGTCCATAAGTTGAAAATCCCCCTTTCACTATCTTTTTTTGTTTTTCCTCCTTTTTTCTTTTCTAAGTCCTGGACACACTAACATGCTTTCCTGTGTAGCTGTGTTGTGATCCAAGAACATGCATTTTGTGCAGTTTCTGTTATTACTCAGAGGCAAGCGTGCTGTGCCAGTCACCATTTAGATTAGATCATCAAGACCAATAGCTAAATTATGTAATGGACAGTAATGACAAAACAGACAATTCCTTTTCGTAGCAATGGTGTTGTCTTCTAGGACAGAAATCAGCTTAGACTGTGTCCATTTTTCTCCCAGATTTGGCTGCTCCATAGATGCTCCTTTCAGGTGTCCCCTTGACAGGCATTTCTGCAATGGGTGTATGAAGGTGGAGGTGCATGGTAAAGCCACCTGTCTGCTTCATCAGCAGTTCACTTCATTCTTTTGGGGAGATTAACTACCATTAGGGTGACTGTAGCAGGTATTGCTGCCTCTTAATATGACCTGGCACTTAAATAGAACCACTTTCACACAAAATAAGCTCGGAGAGTTCTCTTGTGGAAACTGCATGTAAGTAGAAGGATCACCTGCAGGGCATGAGACCAGCAAGAGAGTTTCCTGAAGATCACAACTCCAGCTCCAAGGCTTTCATTGGCTTGCAGAAGAATAGGGAGCAGCTCGAGGAGAGACTCACTCCTTTGAAATTCAGGGCTGTGTTGCTGTGGGTCACTGAGTCCTAGTTTGCAAGCCACAGAGTGAGTCCTAGTAAAGTCACTACAATTTTTCTCATTCTTTCTTCCCACAGATGCACCATGCCAGCTGCTAAAAGCCATTTCAGAAAGGGCATGGGAGAAATCTGGGAGAAGGTTTTTCTTTTTAAATAAATCAAGTAATTAATTCTGAGTAATGGAATGTTTCATAGTAACCACGGACGGGGGTGAGGAGGTGTCAGCTTCATGCCAGTGTGCCCCGTGCAGTATCTGTGATACCATTCACATGATCATTTTCCACAATTTAACAGCCAGGTTGGTAAAAGGCAAAGGCAGGTGTCCACTGATCAACCAGCCACAGAGCTGAATAAAATGGGCCCCTTCTCCTGGGAAAGGAAAAAAAAGTTCATGTACTCTCAGCTGGGAACAACATGCCAAAGGTAAGCATTAGAGAAATTAAATCTGCAGAGTAAAAAGCTTGGATAATATTATAGCTATCAGAGGTGGAAAGACCCTTTCAAAGACCAATGCAACAGAACTCAAAGGACAAAGGCTGAACTTCTGTGCCCCTTTGTGTTTGATTAGTGTAATAAGCACTATTACAGTATATGCAAGACTTTGGTTTACAGGGTCCCTGCTTAATTCTGTGTAGTCTTCATTCCTATCTAGACACATCCAATGACACGTGAAATGTCTCACCTAAAGGAATGCATTCATCTTTGCAGTGTTTCATCATTTCAAGAGGAGTTACCTCGTTAGTGCCTCAGACTAGACAGTGCTAGAGAAGCAAATGACTGAAATGCTGTGGCAGAACCCAGAAGAATAAGCCAGACCTCCTATCTTAGCAAAAATATCTGCTCCACACTGCAAGCTGTGTACTGGGAACCAGCTGACTTTCTCTGAGGTCCATGTGAAATATTTGCTTTGTCTATCCTCCATCTCTAGTAGGATAATATTTGCCCTGGTCAGGCATGCACTGAACATATTCCCTGGCAGGTAGTGTGCTGCTGTGTCCAGCTCAAGGTTGTGAAGGGAACTCCTGGGTCATATAAGGCTATGGCACATATATCTGCTAAAAGATTTCCTTTCAAGTGCCAGCAAAGTGAAAGTATAGCAAGGAAAGGGTGCGTTGTTTCAATTTCATTATACAAACAAACAGAAGTACTTGCAGTTCCCTGGAATTTTAACGCAGTTAATCATAAACCTGATATTTGCTTCTCACAGGCATTGAGCATTGTGGAGATATTGAAGTTGGGATAAACTGGTTTGGAAAGGTTTGTCTGCTGGAGCTACGTTCAGGGGTTAACCCTCACTCCCCCACTCAGATGGTGACAAAGGAAATCCTCTCATAATCACAAAGATTGGAAGTAAGCCTAGGAATTGTTCACACCTCACGGTATCTTGCTTAGCTGCTTGCTTTGAGATGTTCCCCAAAGATCTGTTCTGAGATGATTCCTAAAGCTAACTTGAACCATGCAGAGTTGGGTTCTTAGTGTCCTCTGCACCTCTCTTAGACCTTCTCACTCATTTCTGTGAATCTATTCCAACCTTGCCTTATGGCAGATGCATCCACTCCCTGATTCTCAACACTGAAATCGTGGAGGATTCTTGAACAGCCTTTCCCAAAGACATGAATGTCCTCATTTGAAAGCACTCAGCTCACATTTATGCACCAAGACAGCTATCTGCATAATGAGTTTCTTCCTTTATCCCCTCCTCATGCAATGCTCACCCACATGCATGCAGACATGCATGAAACTGCACTACTACAGAATCTTATTATGCTTTAATGTCACGAAGAGTGAGAAGCTCCCAGTGAAGAACTCAGTCACCTGCATATTCATGCTGGGGCTCCGTTGGGCGTATTCCTACTTGAGCAATCCAGGGGAGCAGCACTGGTGCAGGAGGTTCCTCATAACTAATCAAATCCCTAACCTCCCAGTCAGATGCTCTGCACCCCAACGTGTCTGGATTTTCAGTAAGAAAATGTCATTTTCATGTTTCAGTGTTGTGCTGTGCTGTCCTTGAACTGCTTTTCATCTAAACCTGGGTAAGAGTATTTGTGACCCGGCATGCCCTTGACTCCTCATCCCTACTTAAGTTTGCCATGCTTTAAGTAGTTACTTACTTGAAAAGTAGCTGATTATGGTGTGAATAATTTCCTTTTTCACATCATTTACCCTGCCATCCATTTTTGTTCTCATTTTATTGTCTCCTTCATCTGTCCTGATGATGTAACAAAAGACCACTTCTGAGCTCTGTAGCTGTGCTTAGACTACATAGTGGTTCATAGTTAGGAACATAGTTCTACATTCCCAAAATTTTGGGATCAAGAGGACCAATATTTATAAGAATGGTTGTGCTTCTTCTGGTCCCTGGAGTTTTATCATGTCCTGGTCTATGAATGTAACAAGAGAAGTATCTGAGCCCTGCTAAAAGCTTCTTTCACCATATTTGTGCTGTTTTGTTTATCTTTGTGCATTACTTTGTGCTGGCTTTCAGAGAGAGATGGTTTTACAGCCTCAAAAATCAAAGGTTTTGTTTTGCTTTGGTCCTGGCAGCATCAAGGTGTTTGCTGGGAGATTTAAACCACAACAGATAGAGAGGACCCACGAGGTCACCTTGCTCTACCTCTTGTTTAAAACCTACTATTGCATAGTTAGGAGAATTTTTCTCTGAGAGGTCATTGCACAGTCTATATAATCTCATAGTATTTTTTTTTGACTTCCAAAAAGGCCATATACACAAGAGCTAAAAAATGTACTTATATAGACATTGCCAAAACCTCACAGAAATCCATGGATCTGCACCAGTTCATATGGGCAGAAAATAGTCTTAATTTCTGACCAATGGGTCCAGTTGATTCCTTTTCAAATTTTACATGTTTTTTTTATCAAATGAGAACTAAAACATAACTGATGCTGCCCTGGATTTAATGGTTTCCTTAGAGTTACATGTCTTTTTGTTTGCCACAGAGATTATTTATGAACGTTAGTCTTTCTCTCCCAAATTCCTTTCTGAGTTTACTCCCAACAGTTTGAGTTCTGGCACAAAGGAGTGGCTGGATGCCACTCCACTATTACACTGACTTGGTTTGACCTGCACACTGAGGAGGCTAAAACAAACACATAATTAATAATAAGCCTATATTCTCTCTAGGATTTGCATTTGTTCTTTCAGTGTTTGTGTAAGCAATTCATTTACCCTGCTGTTTCATTCCTGCCCTTTGTTACCCTTATCTTTTCCATGGAAAACTTATGTATAATTTTATTTGGTTTCTAACCCATCCCCATTCTATTTCTCAGTGTAAATGTCTTTTTTTTTTTTTCTCCCCTTTCTGTGAAACTCTCTTTCAGAGCATGGACAGTTTTGCAGTGATCCTTGCAAAGATTTTTGCATATTTTTTTTCCTGCAAGTCCTCCAATTAACAGATGCACACTAGATTTTGCCTTTTCTTTACCATTAGACTGCCATAAGGAGAGAAAGCACTGTGATGTTTCTAGAGAATATCCATGCCTTGAGCTGTGATATGTGGAAAGGAGACCAAAGGGTGAAGATTTCTGGAGGGGATAGGGTATAATATATGGATATTTGTCCATATTTTTTTTAAAAAATCAATGTTTTCCTTATTTTATGTGAGAACAGGAGTCTGATTTACTGAACTAAGTGCTAAGGTCTGGAATGGAAGTGAATGGGAGCTGTGCTTTCAGGACTTTACATAACTGTAGAACACTAAGTGCTCTAAATTCAAGGCATCTCATAATGGATACCTTGAATTATTAAACAACTTTATCTTGATCTTTTTAGGATTCCCCATTAAAACAGGGATAATAAATTATTACCTTCTCACCTCACTGGGAAAACATAAAGGAAAAATAAATGTTTTGGTGTTAATGCTGTCATATTAGTGCTAATGCATTAATATAATGCACTCCAGTAATGTCCCTATATTAAATGTTTATTTACATTATAAATAAAAGTGTTACTATAATACCTCAAATACCAGGAGGATGAACACTATAAGAAAACTCACGAGGAAATGAAAGAAGCTTTCAAAGCAAGTTTGATTCATGGGCAGCAAATACAGCTCAGGGCCACTCCCTGAGTGTAGAGTATTGGCTGGCTTCTCTTTGAATGAGTATCATCTTGTCTGTGTCTTGAGCACAGCACCTCCTAACTTGTCACAGTGTTAATAATGGGCTAGTTCTGCTTCTTGTATACGGTTTCTAGGTTTTGAATAAGTGATGTGTGAGCACAGGTATTGCAGCATTTTGGGTATCCTGTGGGTTAAGCCTGTGAACGAAACCTTTAGATCCATTGTGCAAATCTCTGCCTGTTCTATTGAGGTACATTGTTGTATTCCTGAGTGTTATATTCCTGAATATTATATTCTTGAGCTTTCCAAAAAAAAAGGAAGAATATTTTTGGTACTAGGAATACAAAGAACAGATATTTTTCCATCTTTTTTTTAATGTGTCAGAAAAACGTCTGTTACTACAGATGACAATTATTCAACCTCCTGTTGCAAAGCAAATGCCCACGATGGAAAATTTCAATTTAGCCAAACAGCTAAGGGCTAGAATTTGGCAAACTGCAAAGAAAAAAAATAAAATTACAAGATCTTGCAAGCCTAAGTAATGGGCAAACCTAGTAATAGGTGGTGCTTGCCTATAACATCAAACACCAGTTTGGAAATAGCATTCAACCTGGCTTCCAGAGTAATGTTTTCCCAGAAAGTGTATTATTTTACAGCAAATTTGATGAATCCTTTCTGACTTTGCTGCAGTAGAATGAAGGCGGGAACCTCATACCCTGAATTTTCTGATTGCTTGGCATGTCTAACCTACATATCAGCTTCTTACACTTTTTTTTGATATTCCACTGGTGTTTAACAAATAAAGCAGAGATTAATATTAATGGAAAAGCAGGAATTACCATACATTTGTGCTCTGTTTTCATCAGGTGTCAGACACTACAGTAACAGACGCCAATTTAAGAATCTAGACAGATTTAGATAATTTCCTCAATGCTTGATGGCTATAATTAAATTAATTTTGGGAATCTGCACTGACGTTTCTGTCATACTGTGAATGTGGCCTCCTAGCTCCTAATTATAGAGGTTTTCATGTTTTCTCTGCCACCTAGAATCGTGTGGGGACCGAAATCATGCTAATTTTGTGGCTCCAGTGCTGGAGAAGGATATGCAGAGGGAAAGGTCTGCCTGTCTCCAAAAGCCACCTGTAATCCTCTCTGTGCTGAACCACATGTAAAGTGTCCATAAACATACTTTAGAGCATGGGGGCAGAATACCTGGCCAGGCAGGGCAGTAAATTCAAGGAGCCACCACCCTGCATGGCACCTTTCCTTTGAAAATAGCACACTGCTAAATAATGTATGCTGGTGTGCTGGCCAAGTTAGCCTCACCTTGCCCAGACCTGTTGGTACAGTGTGCTTTTTTGTCTGTCTGGAAGTATTCTGGGTCTTAGCAACCAGATTTGTCTCTGCCCTTGGGAGCTGACAGAAAAGGCTTACAGCCACACAAACAGAAGGTGACATATCAGCCGAAGTGCTGGATTTGAACCACATTTCTGGTGCTTTTGCTGGTGTCCTTTCTAGCAGGAGGACAAGTCTGATGTCACTATGTTGAGATCCAGTGGTCACGTCCTCCTGTGGTGCTCCTGCAGCAGAGAGATGAGAGGTCTGACTCTTTAATCTCCCACGTTTAGTTCAGTGGGGTGATGTAAGAGGTGGGTTCCTCGTTAAAGGTGGGAAAGGAAGTGCTCTTTATTGCTAACTTCTTAGCTTTTTCCTCTTCTGCAGCTCTGAATTAGTCATTCCTGCCGATAGGATGAGAAGACACTATTTTGATGATGAAAGCTTCAGTATAAATACTCACCAAAACATCAACTGGTATGCAAATATTCAGTACCATGAATGCTGAGAGAAATCTTACAGGTCCTAGACCTCCTTACGCAATCTCTGAACTGGTGCCTAGCTGTTTCCAGTGACATCCTTAACCCTTGGTGTTGTAACTCCAAGACAACACTGCTCTTCAGATGGTCATCTGCAGATTTTCTTCTTCCTCCAGGTCATCTTTCTTTGCTGGGTGAGAATCAAGGTGAGCAGCCATGGAACTTGACTATAAGCTGAGTGAAAAACGGTGGCATCTTCCCAAGCAACACTTGTACTCCCGTGCACCTTATCTATGTGAACAAAAGCAACCCAGCTTTTAATGCAGTTGGTGTTACTATGCATAGTAAGTACAAGGGTAACATTCTTTGAGCCTGAGATCCACTATTTATCTTGACATCAGGTTCAGCATCAATAGCATGTACGAAATGTTTCCCCTACGCTGACAATGAACCATGATTAATAATTAATAGTATCTCTGGATGCTGAAGGACAATTCATTCCCTGTGCTTGGTGAATCTAGCACTCAGAATGCTTGTCAGCATCCGTCAGGAGGGAGATTTATGATGAAACCTGGAAGCAAAACTGAACAAAGACTGGAAAGTTCACTTTACATAGACCACTGAACCATCACTGTGTATTAATATTCAGTGTTTCTTGTGTTTTATGCATAGGAATTAATGATATCTCAGAACCTTCCTACATTACTGAGTTTTTAGCTGTTTTCATGTTAGATGCCTTTTCTGACTAGTGAAATAATGAGACACAATTGAAGGTTTGTGTTTTTAATTTAAGTACCTCATTTACTCCCCAGGTTCATGGGTACAAGCTGGTGAGGTCATTTATACACGTTCAAGGAAAATTTTGGACTTGCAGCTCCTAGAAGTGTCCTGCAAGCACAGATCTCCCATGAGGTAATAGCCTTTCCTTGCTCTTCACCCCAGTTGAGAGTTGAACTGATGACTTAATGAGTGAAAGGCCTCTAATGCAATGCCTAGGCTATGGCTCAGAGGAACAAGCAAAAACATTTTGCCTGACTTCCATGGGCTGTGAAGCAGGTGCCTTGAGAACATGTTTACCTCTCCCTAGCTGATCTTAACCTTCAGAATTAAAAAGGTTAAAAGCAGAGAGATGTGAAAATGAGCACTCCTCTGCTGATTTTCTGCCTTTGCTAACCTGCAGGTAGCTGAGCTTTCACACTCAACCCCATCTACACATAAAATGTTGATTTTTTTTGTCCTCATTTTTGTTTTCCATCTGTCAGACACCCAGAAAAGTTGAAGGACTGTGAGACTCCCCTTACTGCAGACTCATTCATTGCACAGGACGCTGAAGGTATGAAAAGCAGGAATTGAGCCCATGATATTGGCTCAGCTAACCTGTCTCCCTGCCAGCACAGGTTTATTCCATACTGTGCATCTCCCAATGTTATTTCCAGGCTAATTTTAATTTAGGACGTTGCTGCTTTTCGGTTCTCTTCATTCTAATTATAATATCCCTATCTACCTGAAATAACCTCAATTAAAAAAAAAAAAAAGGAAAGGAATGGTCTTAAAAAAGAAAAACAACTACAAAGAAATCAATCCCTCATCCATTACCAGGTTTTTTTGTTCTGGAGCCACGCGTGTAACCCGGTTAGACCTGTTCTCTTTGAATACTGAGGACTGAGCTGGCCTTATGCAAATGATCCCAACCTCATCTCGCTTGTTGTCGTTACAGACCCAATGAAACGAGCAGGAAGTGACCTAAGGAATTTCCCTATTGGCTGCCTGACTGTTCAGCAAAATGTTTTAAAATTAATATCACATCCATTTATCTTCACTCCCGGGAGTCTTTAGGAGACATAACTCAGTACCTGCGTTTACCCAACCTACTCTTTTGTAGACAGTTTGCCCATTGCCTCAGTTAAGGATTTCCACTCCAGAATCTGCAGCTAAATGAGGTAAGGTGTTTAGTTTTTTTATTATAGTTGTTTTTTTTTTTTTTCCTTTCTTTCCTTTTTTTATTTTTTTATTTTCTGCAGCTAAATGAGGTAAGGTGTTTAGTTTTTTTATTATAGTTGTTTTTTTTTTTTTTCCTTTCTTTCCTTTTTTATTTTTTTATTTTGATGTGTGGGTGTTTTCTTTTTTTTAATATACTTCCTTTAAAGTAACGTTAGTGGAAAAAAAAACAAGAAAAAAGAGAATTGTCTGCTGGACTCATGGCCACCTTCCTGAGACCTTCCCTACCCACTTTGGAACAGCAGCTAAGCTCATTTGATCAAAAAAACTTTTTAAGTTTACAGTAAAGATTTCTGTTTTCCTATTTTTGAACTTGGATCTTACTTCTGTGTAAATATTTCTCTTGTATATGTTTGACTGGGGCCAGATCTTCTGACTTTGCTTGCCCAGGAAGTCACTGACTTTGAGTCAAGCCGGTGGCTTCGTCAGGATTACTTCAAGTTTCCTGAGGATCCTTTTTATTATGATATAGCTAATAATATTCTGGCTCTTAAATGTGCTGCTTTTGGCTTTTTTTGGTCATCTGTCCAGTGAGGCGAGTGGACCTTCTCAATACCATTGAGGGTGTTGCAGAGTGGTGGAACACTTCACAAGGACGGTGCTTCTGTTGCTTTTAGTGATGAAGATGTTGACAGTGATTGTGCTGATAACATAAAAATCCCAAAGTACATTTATAATTTGGCTCAGTTTTAACCTCAAGGCGATTTCTTGGCAGTTCCTGTGATGATGGGGGTTCTGCTGATCTTAGTCCCTTCTAAGCTAAAACACCTCCCAGAACCCAGCTCAAGCACTGGGTAGGTAAATACGGTATGAGTAGAGGCCTGCAGTGTCTTTGCCTGTTTAATTTGTTTCTCTTCCAATGGTAATTTTATTTGAATAGGACCAGAATTAGCCCCTTAAGGTATAGACACAGCTGTTTAAGTAATGGTAGAAGTGAATGGAAGGAAAAAGCTGCTCAAAATCTGTGTTGATCTTGTAAAATATGTGTAATGGGCTTAGTGATAAATGTTTCTATTCTATCACAAGATATTTCCAGCACATACTTCTGTGTATACAGTTAAAAGTTATTGAATTTTATCAGTAATGTAATTTGGATTTTTTTATCTAAAAATATAACACCACCTTAGCTTCTAAAGTACATCCAACTATCTTCTTTTTTTCCCTCATTCTTTATAAAATGAAGCCAGTTTATAATATCAGAAATGAACCTTAAGGTAGAAGTTTCACTTAGTGATTTTATTTGTACTTTTGTCCCATAAGAATGTGTTAAATATATCTAACCTGTACCAGTATTCCCTGTAATTGGTGAAAACTGTAGTGGAATAGAAAAACTCACTCATTTTAAGTTTTGTTTTGATAGCAAATTTGTGGGTAGCAATTTAAGTCAGTTTTCTGACATCTGTTTTGCGCAGTAGAAAATATCTACTGGGCTGGAAAAAATATGGCAGTTTTATATTTAATGCAAACACAGAAACCAAAGAAAACAGTTTCAGTTAGAACTAGAAACCCAGCAGGATTAAGGTGTTTCACAAACAAATATAATTAATGACAGCTTAATTCCTGGTTTTTACAGCTTTCAAAAACAGAAGTGATTGTTGCAATAACAACATAGGACTTCCTAGAATTTTTCAGAGTTCAATTAGGTGACTTGAAGTAGAATTTATCTTCTAAAAAGCTTCTAAAAAAGAAGTCCAGGAGTCCAACAATGAGAAATTTAACAGATTTTATTTTTTTTACTGTTCCAGCAATTAAATGCCATTCCTTGAAAAATATTTTATCTCATTTTCAGTCTGATGTGGTCTAGCTTCAGCATTCAACCACTTGATTTTATGGTGTTTTGATGGTTAGTGTGAAGTTCCCCTAGGTGGCAAATTTCTTTTGTCTTGTGTAGGTAGCTGGGCAAAAGTCCTTCTTTAGCCCAGACTTTGATAGTTGTGGTCATCTGAGCTCCACAGGCTATTCCCTCTCATGCACTACAGTGAAAACCTCTAGGTCCTCAACCTGTTTCAATGTAAGTGCTTCCATCCTTTAATCACTTTAATGGTCCCCTCCAATTTTTCAACATCTCCTGTGAAATTTAGATGCCAGGACTGGACAAGGCTGTAGGAACAGCAGTGCCAAACACAAAGTTTGAGTCAACATACTGGGAATTCAGGATCAAGGGTTTATAAAGTGTGCCCAAGGCTTTCTTAGAGTCATCACCCTCCAGACCCTGTTCTCACCTTTGAGCATTGGTCCTGTAAGAGTAGACAAGGGTATCATTAGTAGAGTTGATGTTGTTTCTTGTCATTTTACAAAGATTTTTTTCTTGTTCTAGCATCATTTGTAAAGCCTTTAAGGATGGTAACAAAGCATGTTGTTCCCAAGTCACAGTAGTAAAGGATCTCCTATCAAACCAGAATAATGCTTCGTTTGACCTGAACAAATTAGGTGGCCCTTCAAAGCAATTTGTAAGGTGACAACCATACATGCTCCCCTGGTTGTGGTGAGATCAGGTAATAAAATGTGGTCTGTTTAACATGGGATATTATTACCCTCTTGTCACCTAAGAGAACACGCTGTGATACTGCTACAGTAATGTCATATTACCTCAGGTGTTCTCAGGGTGTTGTGAGTTTTCAGCAGTGATGGAAACAGACAGTGAGACAAAGAAAAAATTAAACAATTTAGCTCCCATGGAACTTCCTTTTTTTAAATTTTTTTATTCCCAATGGGTTTTACTATTAACATCTTGTGCTTGTTCTGTGAGGGAGGTGCAAGGTAACAAATTGGAATGGACAGAGGTCAAACTAAAAAGGAAAATCATCCAGAGACAGAGATGAGAGAGGAAAAAGGAGGATTTTGGTACGTGTGTCTGTGTCCAAACAAGACTGACCTGCTAGCCTGTCGCATGTCCCACGGCACTTTGCATCCAAAAAAAACCCTGCAAAGATGAAATTCTACCCCTGCTGAATAAATGAAAATTAATGTACAATTCTTACAGGAAATCAATGATTTTATAGCCTTGGTGAACTCGGATAAGTGCCCATGAGCCATGACACCTTTTCAGGATGAATACTTATCTTGCCACCTCTTACACCCTCTTTATGTACGTGTCTAACTTCATCTGAGGACCAAACCAATCTTCTCCCAGGCAACTTTTTGCTAAACTGCAGTGCGGCCTGGATCCATTCTGAGGGCTCTACAGTTATATGCATTCTGTTCCTCTTTACTTGCTTAGTAAAGGCTTAAAAAATTGGTCAGTGTGCTGAGACCAAGCTACAGATAGAGCTGAATGACCCCTTCTTGTCCTGATGGCGACGTGACCACCCTTTGTAGGATTTTTCTGTGCATGAGCCATGACACCTTTTCAGGATGAATACTTATCTTGCCACCTCTTACACCCTCTTTATGTATGTGTCTAACTTCATCTGAGGACCAAACCAATCTTCTCCCAGGCAACTTTTTGCTAAACTGCAGTGTAACCTGGATCCATTCTGAGGGCTCTACAGTTATATGCATTCTGTTCCTCTTTACTTGCTTAGTAAAGGCTGAAAAATTGGTCAGCGTGCTGAGACCAAGCTACAGATAGAGTTGAATGACCCCTTCTTGTCCTGATGGTGATGTGACCACCCTTTGTAGGATTTTCTGTGCTCTTGCAGTGCTCTTTTTCTCATCAGCCATCCGTGTTGTGAAGTAGATATATATATTTTTTTTGAGGACTAGGCGTTCCTGCAGCAAGCAGCACATAAAAAGAAAAGGGACACAGGCTTAATTGTCAGTTGTCATTGCTAATGACACACGGTGTTAGGATGTGGCAGAGCCTAATATAAAGGCTCTGCTGTTCATGAGGAAACAAACAGAAATGCTAACGATTTCTGTAGCTTGTGATGTTTGGTGAAGTCAAGGCTCTGCCCAGTCTCGCAGCTTGGTTACTGTTGAACTTCCAAACACAAAGTCAGGGAGTTTTCTTCCTATATAATAAGTGCCTTGTGAGCATCAATGAAGCCCAACATCATCTTCAACTGCTCAGCCAGCCTAGTGCTCAAGGGCTCTTCAAGATCTCCAACCACAAATATCTAATTCTCTTTTCTCCATCTCCCTGCCTTCAGCACACCCTGCAGTTTAGATGTATTTTAGCCCCTGATGAATAAAGGATTTATTTCAGTAAGTTTTCACACAAAAGGTACATTGGAAATTCCCTGTGGGTGGAATTAATCAATAACACTGCTGATGGAAAGGGTAAAATAAGAAGGGTTTGTTCACCCAGCTGGTATAGGGAAAAGTAAGGATTAGTTTGGTTCCTGTGGAAGTCATCAGGAGTCTCTCTTAGTACGAGATCTTCTGTGAGCTCTACTGGGGATGCAGCTCGCACCAAATCCCTCACTGAATGCCTGGAATACTTGGGGCATTTTTTGGTCATTGGTCTCTAGATGGGTGAGAATGAGTAAACATGGAGTCATGGAGCCAGTGGAGCAATCAACTGACATTTGGCATTTTGGGTGTCTTCCTCTGAGCAAGAGCCCTCAAAGGCTCCGTTTCCAAAAGCTGACATTGCACATGGTTATCACTGCCTGTTCCTCTGCTGATCCTGTGAAATGTGCTCCACAGGGAAGAGTGGGAGAGCTAGCAGACAAAATAGCTAGCTGGGGCTAGATAATCACTGGTTATAGACCAATGAAAAGGGGCAATAAAAGAGAATTGCTTTGCAGTGGTGAAAAGAGTCATTCTGCTTAAAGAGTCTGCAAACATGCAGAATAAAACAAAAGTTCATGACTATTATGGGGGAAAGCTACAGACATAGATGCTGGAGATGTTTCCTCAGCTCCCTCCTCAGGATAGTATCCTAAGCCCCTACAAATCTGCAAGGATTTAGTAACTAGGTGTAAAAATATGCTTTATTGTCTAAATTACTAGTGCCAGCATCGTCAGGATTGTTTTTGGTTTTTGAAACTGCTCTGGGTTTTCTTTCATCTAGCAGTGAGCAGGCAGGTAATTTATGCTATAACAAATAGCTAATTTTGCTAATAACAAATAGCAATATGCTACGTAATTAATGAACCCATGCAAAACTGCCTGAGATGCTAGGGTCAGGAATCAGACAAAGTCCATGATATAATGATTACCCCCACACTTTCTTAATGGTTCTTACTGAAACATTTAATTGTTATTACACAATTGTTTAGAAGCATCTTGATGAGGCACTTTCAAAGTATGCTGGGTTAAGCAATTGTCTCATGGAGGGGCTTTGTCAGGGAGTCAAATTCTGCAGCATTCAAGGGCATTGTTCTCTTTTTTTTGCAGTAGGATCTAACACACTACTCACAGACTTGACTTGTAATGTTCCCAGGCAGCTTCCCTGCCAGAGGAAGGTGGAAAAGTTTTAAAAGACTGAATTAATAGGTGATTAGATGAGCGAGATATCTCCCCAGACTTATCAAAAGTGGGATGTACAGAATGAAATAGATATCATTTAGTGACTTGCCCTCCCCAAGACTTTTTATTTTTTCTGATGGAGCTGTAATACTTTGTAAGAACAGGTAGAAACTTCTCTTCCTTCTTTAAAATCTCAAATGATTAAATGCTTTTGGATGATAGTCAAATTGTAGTCAATCCAGTAAATTTTTCTTAGTCTGCCTGTAGCCACTCCCGACACTCACAGACTCACACAAACATACATGCACATGCACATCCCTTATCTCCTGCACAGGCTTTCTTGCTTTGCTTTTTAAGATAGGAATTAAAATATTTGCCCTAAGTTCAACCAATCTTGTTTGTTAAGCTGAAGAACTCCTTTATTTAATCCTTTAAAATGCAATGTCTAAAGTCCTAGCCCGAGCTGTCTGTGACTTCCACAGCTTCTGGTGTTGCCCTGTGCTGCAGTGGTTCTTCTTGCAGGAAATGTGCTTGGCTTGAGAGCTGGTGTGCCCAGGGCTGCCCTTCCCCAAACCCTGGACTATAAGAAGCTCCAGCACCAGACAGGCTCTCCTATCTCTCCTGTTGGAGAGATATCTCCTATGATAGAGTGGAAGGATGCACAGACTCAAAGGTGTTAAGATAATCAACCCTACTATACATGTGAAAAGCTAACAGAGCATTTTGGGTCATCAAGCTTACCTTATGGTAAGACATATCTTCAATATTAAAAATCTTATGGAGATTTCATCATTAAAGATGAAAAGAAAAAACTCTCTAGCCCCTGAAAATAGCTGTTATCAGGATCTCTGCTCACACTCCCTTCCTAGCACAACGTTAAAGTTGCTCTAATTCACGTGGTAATAAATCTCCTTTGGAAGAAGAGAGTTGTTTGAAATAGGCTGGAAACTTTTTTTTATTGGTTTTATTGGTGGAACTTGTTCCAATTACCTTGAGCACTAAGTGAGATAGATATACCTGTAAAGGGGAGCAAAAAGAGCTGAGGGAGGGTAAGTTTTTTTTCCCTGTTTCTGACTCCTGGAGAGCAGCCACAAACTCCATAGTTGCTGTAAGACATGGGGCTTTTATGCCACAGAGAGACAATTGAAAATCATTATGATTTTCTATGATTCTATGATTATTTTGTCTGTTTTACTGGCTACAGGTTTATATTAGTGATTGAAAGAAGCTTCCTTGGCCAGGTCAGCCAGTCTAAGTAGAAGGGGAGAAAAAAATAATAAAAAAAAAAAGACAGGGGGGAAAAAAGGAAAACAAAAATTAAAAAAAAAAAGAGGAATAAAAGAAGGAGGAAGAGAGGGAGTCACAGAGATCAGTGAAAGAACAGGAACAGGATCATAAACTTCACATCCTAGGCAGCATTTGAGGCAGTCAAACCTGGCCGTTGGCAGAGGCTGCAGTTCAGGATTGCCATGGAGAGGGCAGAGGGTTCCCTGGTGACCAGGTACACAACAGCCACGTTAGGCAAGTTTATTGCTTCCAGAGCAGCTGCTCCGTGGTGACATTGCTGCCTGTTTGCACTAATAGCTTCGTTTAGTATTTGACATTTTCTGGCTTTTATAAACAGTGCTGCCTAACAGGCTGAGCCGCGCTTCTGTTACGTGGGCAACTTGGATATAGGTTTTTATAGATCAGTGGATTGGGGTGGGGATCTTCCCTCTCTGCTGCCATGGAGCTTGATTTATAAAATTCCTGTCTTTCATTGTGATTAAAAAAAAAAAAGCCAGAAAACTCCCCAAAAAAAAAACAAAAAAGCCCCAAAAAAGGGTCTTGAAATAGCCACAGTTCCAACGAAATTTTGAATTTCTGCCAACCCTACTTAGGATTTTCTAGCTCGTTTTCAGGACCATACATAGGTCAAAGACAGGTTTTTTGATTTAATAATTCAAGTTTAGATTTCTTTGGCCAGCTAAATGTTCAGATCTCTACTAGGCACATAATAGCCATGATACGTAGAAGAATCTTGAGTTCATTCTGGACAGGTCTTTTCTTAAATAAAAGATTCTTTCCCTTATTTAATACCTTTTCTTTGCCCTCCAAACCCCCACATTCATCCTAACTCATCTGCATGTTGAAATTTTTGCAGGAGATGTAATGCAATGGATAGCAATGGAGCTTGAGCTGGAAGATAGGAGTTAGATTGACTTGTCCATTGACCTATTATATGACTTAACCAAATAATTTCAGCTCTCTCAATTTTCCTGTTAGTAATAGAGATAATACTCAATTCTTTCCTTCATTTCTGTGCTTTGTGCTATTTATTATTCTGTCTCAGTGTGGACTCTTCCTTTTCTGCTCTACGGTTGTCAATGTTTCAAGAGTTTTTTCATCACCCTGGATAATTTTACAGTAGATGGGCTCTACAGGCTTAATTTTCAGAAGAGCTTAAAAGTAGCCCAGTTCCCAGCTGAGTACCTACTTCTCACTGACTTCATTTTTTTACTTTCTTGAGTTTTTTTTTTTAGTTTAAATGGTAGATTAAGGATTTGAGTTCCTATGGTAAAGGAAACACAGTGCTTCGGGTTTTCTTTATCTCAAGAAAGTTCCTTTGCTGCTTACACTTCATTCATTGCATTTTCCTGTTAATTTTTGAATCCTTGCACCTCAGCTGATTTTTCTTCATGTATTTTGTATCATCTTCTGACTCGAGGCTTAGAACAGTGTGTTACTTTGACCTGCTGAGGTCTGAGATGATGGAAAAGTACAGGGCTGAGCTCTCCTCAACCGACGCCGGGCTCTTCTGTAGCAAAGGGACTCCTTACAAAGCAGGAGAGAGTTAATGTAAGAATGGAAAGAGTACATTTGGACAAAACTCAGTGGGAAAAGCTCTATTGTCAAACCGGCCCAGGCTGTTGAGGCAGATGCCTGGCTTCCCTCTTTTGTTTATATTCCAACAAATCAAAGCTGACCTGTGTTGTTATCGGAGCAGAGCAGCAGGTGCAAGAAAATAACTCTGCTGCCAACTCAAATGAAAGGGTAGGACTAATACCCTCTGGGAGATATTGAGAAGATAAGAAAGAGCCATGCCAGCAACTGAATTAACGGCTCTATTTACGGTGGGTTTTACTTAATAAGCTGCTCTTAACACTGACACATAAATGCTCCATTGTATTGTTTAATGCGGCCACTGGAGAAATCAATGGAAACAGGACGGGCAGCTCTGGCTGTGCCAGGTGAGAAGGAGCAATGCCATGGAAGTGTTGCTTCTCTAACCACAGGCAGCAGAGAGGAGGAAGCTGTTCTCAGCTTTTACAAAAATGGGGAGACGTTGTTTCCCACAGCTTCTTGCCTTTCCTATAGGAAGGAGGTGGTTGCAAAGCAAGGAAACTTCATTCCCCACGTTTTCTGGTTGCTGTTAATGAAGTCAGGGAGCATAAATGAGTCTCAAGATAGACCTTCAGCTACTGTCCCAGTGCCATGTGGCTTTGGGAGGCTCAGGATTTCCTCAAAGTCCTGGGTGTGTGGGGTGGGTGAGGCTCTTGTGCAGCCAGTGGAGTGGGATGCCAGGGCAGTGGTCTTGCAGCCTCTTATTCTTGACACAACAAATAGAATATGAAGAAACAGCATGGATGTAGCTGAGCTCCAAATAAAAGTTTACTAAACACACACAAATATGCAAGTCAAAGTAATGACCCGAGAGCAGGTTTCTGGTACAGGGTCAGTGGGCTTCACTGAACTATTTCAGTGACAGCCACCCCCCTGGGGACACTTTCCTTTGCTAACAGCTGCCCACCTGGGGATACTTGGTAGTCTAGAGGAGAATGCAAGTGGAGCAGGCATCCTGGCTGGAGTTATCAGAGAGATGGGATGGCCAACTCCTAGTCTGGCACTGGTGAACGTGGTTGACCTGGGAAGAGGAGTTAATAGCCAGCCATAAAAAGTCTCTCTGCACAGAATGAGCCTTCCCACTATGAGCCCTGCACTGCTCCTGCTACGTCTTGTCCTTGAAATACCCTTTTGCTATCATGCCAGCCAAGGAGTGTGATCAGGTTGTGGTTAGCCAGGCAGTGGGTTGTAATGAGGTGCAAACACTGCTAGTGACTAGGTTAGTCCTCCAGCACTCTTAGAGTAGGATAAGAGGCTTTACACTCAACTTCCAGCCTCCCTGGCCTAGCTGGTCTGTGCTGTGCCCCTCATCTATTTAACAAAGAAGCACAATTCATTTTTTGGAAAAAAAAAAAAAATTATGAAAGAGAGTTTACAAAAAGCAAAAGAGAAAAAAGGATCATTTAATTTTGGAAGCAGGCAAATTAGTGGTTGTTACTCATGAAAACCAGACCAGTCCCATAACAAAAGAGAAGTGCTGGTGGTGATAGTGGTTAAAATAAACTCCTCCATGAAATACTGGAGGCTGCAGAAGCTTATGTCAGAATCTCTGTAGATGAGTGGCTGTTAGATCAGAAACACTTCAGCACCTAATGAGAGCCAAACACGAACACAAACACATTTATTATTATTATTGTCATCATTCACTAATAACTGAACAGTCACACTGGCTTTGTTAACAGTGTGGAAAGTGGTTCCATTGATATGCTGTTAGTTTTTAATGCAATGCAAAGAGAATCTGTCATAGAAGGTAGAGGGAAGTGGTTGAGGAACTAGAGCCAAAGGAAAAAGGAGAAGGTGTTAGAACATGATGGTAATATTTTGTTAGCTGATGAGGTTCTTGCCTAATTATAGACATGTGGCTTATCAAGCTACAGGGGCATCTAGAGCTCTTTTTGGCCATTTGTATATTTAGTGTATTGTAAGCAAAAGAAAAGTATTTAGCAAAAGGAGATTAGGGAGATGAGCTGGCTTCTGGTTAGAGGAAGGATGTACCAGAGAGATAGGAAAGACATGAAAGGAGGTGTGGAGTTGTTCCATGAGGTGTGGTATTAAGTGCTGAAAGAAGGATAAAGAGCAAAGGCAGTTTTTCCCATTATTGTGTTTTCCAAGATTCTGTATCCCTGAGGCTAGACTGATGAATCTATGGCAAATGACTTCTAAATATTCAGGAAAAATAGCTGACCCAAATTATCATGAACTTGCTGAGGTGGTGCAGACAGTAAAGAAAGGAGTGCCATAGGTTGGTCAAAGTTGGGTTTTGCAGCACCAGCTCTGAAAAATAAAAGAAAAAAAACCTGCTTTTTTTGGCCAGTTTTTGGCAAATGTATCTGCTTGATCCAAACATGCTAAGGCTCTGTTGATGCAGGAGTGCCATATGTTGGTCAAAGTTGGGTTTTGCAGCACCAGCTCTGAAAAATAAAAGAAAAAAACCTGCTTTTTATTTTTGGCCAGTTTTTAGCACATATATCTGCTTGATCCAAACTAAGGCTATGTTGATGCAGAAGGGACATGAACATTTATCACAAGAAATAAAACCTTTCCCTGACTCATTTTTTTCTTAGCCCTGTGACTAGCAGTCCCACTTATTAGATATACAGATCCATGTACAGACCTTCTACAAGAGGAGAACGAGCTTTTTGACTTTAAAATGATGATATTCTCTTTTTTCATATTCAAAAGACAGTGACATGGCAAGAAGAGACCCATGTAGCTTGTGATGTGACAAGAAAACATGGATCCCAAACACTGGGTCTTTGTTAAGTGGTAGGTTCCATTTTGCTGTTTCCTCAGCTAAGGTAACATAACCAGGGTTAAAATTTGCAGAAGTACCAGTGGTTGGCAGCTGGCACTGCCAAACACCTCTATATCTTGAGTCCTCTTCACAGTTGGCCTTCTGTTTACTCCTGATTTAGAAAAACAAACAAACCCTCTTCTCAAAGTCTTCCTTTTATTTTCATTATGCTAATAAGTACCTTGAAAATTGAAGTCAGTTCATGTGAAGATTGTTGATTGTGGAAAAAAAAAAAGGGGTCAGAGAAAAAACAACCTATGAGACTTTACATATCATTAAGTAAATTTTCTCTTCTCTTTTTTTTCATTCATGGAGTGAACTTTGTTCTCCCTCAAAAAAGGAAACTGAACTATCGTTTTGTCTTTAAATTACATCTTTAAAAGAGAGATAAGAACCAAACCCAAACCCTGGAGCAGAGGAATAGCTCAGATACAGATCTAGATCCTAACTTTTCTACCCAAGCTTCTCTTTAGTTAAAATATATATGCAAGATTTTGAAGCATCCATATGAACATGTTAAAACAACCACCACATATCTCTTACAAAAGTTGCCTTGTAGTGCATCACGAAAATCAGATCTTTAGTAATAAAAGATTCCAATCAAGCTTTATTTGATTTTGTTTATCACGATCCTATCTGTAAGGTAGGTAAATATTAAATGTTCCTTTTCTCTTCATCTTCCTTTTTCTGGTCTTTCAGTTTACCTTCAGGTATACATTTGATATACAGGGTTCAAAGAAGACAAAAGAATAAACCCAACTCTTCCTCTCCAAAAGCCCACAACAGTAGATGATCAAGGTCTCTGTGTAGTCTCTGAAAGCTCACCAAGGGTGAGTTTTGCACATGTAAAGGTGGGTTTATGCATATGAACCACAGCTAGATACACCAAAAACATAGAAGCGTAGGAATGTGCAGTTCAGAGAGACGTGGAAAGGAAGAAGATTGACCCCAAAGCCCCAGATCATAATCCTGAATGCAAAGAGTTTTGGAGATTATTTAGAAAATTGTCTTATAAAAAAGTTTCCCTGAACTTCACACTCATCATGTGATTCAGTAAAGACATTTTGTTACAATCCTAAAGGTGCATATGACAGACAAACCATGAAATGCATCAAAGAGTGTGTTATACAACAAATTTTGAGTGTGATCATAGTGTTTCTTCATATGAAGTTTCTTCAGAGCTTTCAAAGAGTTTGGAAACAAATACTTAGAGTGTACTTATGCAGTGATATTAGTGGGAAGTCTTGAGATAATCATCAGTCAGGCCAAACTGCATAGGCTGTCATCTGGATGGTACCTTGCAGGTCCTAGCAAAGTCGTCCAAAGTTGAGTCTTTTGAAGTGAATTCCCTGATGGGCATCAGCGTGCAGAGGAGCTGTTTCTTTAGAGGCTTCTCTCTGCTTTTTAGGCACTGAAATAAGTGGCCTGAAACAAAGAAGTGTGTGATGGCTCCATGTGGATCTCCATATCCAGAAGATATGTGGATCTACACGTCCTAACACACAACAGAAAAGGTCATATTTGAAAGTGAGCTGTGGGTAGGGATGGTATCTTATCTGGGAGTTTGGCACAGACACCAAGGATGAACCTGAGACACTTGCAAGACAGACAGATAGAGATCATAGGGCAATCTTAGGGTCATGCATAACTGTATGTATAGGCACCCTAGCTCAGAATAAGACCTTGGAGCCCTGGTAGTAATACACATTAAATGAGAGGGGGAGAAAAAAACCTGCACCAGAAGACCCAAAGCTCATGGTAATATGCAAACGGGCTCTCAGCATTTATATATTCAATTTGTGCCTGACCTTATCCCCACTGGAGATGTAAAATAGGTGGTTGGAATGCAAAGCAGGTAGCTGAAGTAACCATATGTGTAAAGCAGGTCCATCTGCTTCGTTGTACATATCCTTTGTTTTTGGTGTCTTGAAAACTTGTCCCACTTGGTTGTCTTCTGATTTTTCAAGAAAAAAAGATTAAAATCCAGATTCTGTTCCTCTGCAGCTGCAGTTATTACCCAATATCATTTATTTTAGGTTGCTGCTGAGGTGCTTGACTGTAATCCAAGGTGCAGTAATGATCTAAAATATTTAACATCCTCTGTAGATACTTGTTCCCTAAACTCCAACCCTGAAAAGCAAGGATTCTGTTTTCACTGTGTACACAACACACTTCAAAGAAAATAGGCCCAGGTGAAATCTACATTTGAAGTTCAGCCATGATGGTAAAAGGGGAAAAATGGGGAAGGATCCCATAGGTAAATACGCCAGAAGAGATCCACCCTTTTGGACACGCCAGGAGGAGCTGCACTGAGCTTGTCTCAGCTAGAAGTCACACTTAGACTTTGCATAGCTTACGGGTGGAGTCATAGTCTAATAGTTTCAGCCAGTTTTGCCTTAGACATCTTTTTTTTCTGGTGTGTGTTTTGCATAGGGTACATAGCTTTCCAAACCAGCAGGCTGTAGGCCCCCTTCTGCTATGGGCTCCACACCTCCTCTTTGGAATTAATGAGATCCTTAGCTCAGTGCTGTCACGTAAGCAGCCCTACAAATCAATGTCAGAACAAGCACTCCAGTTGTAGTAATTTAGGATTCACTCATTTTCTCTGCACTGCTTATTTGCCTTTCATACTGTGTTCAGCGCTTTCTTGTCATTAAACATGAGCTGTTCTTGAAAGATTCTGGTTCAAAGAAAGGAGAAACTCATTACCTGGGTGTTAAGACATTGGGTTGAATGGGGAAATGGGGATCGGAATAATTTCTTTTCGGAGCACACCTTTAGTGCAATAAAATAATTTACATGGAGTGCACTGTAGGGGGTTCAAGGTTCAAGGATTTGTAAATATGTTTTTCTGCAATGCTGGGTTTTCTCTGTGGGCAGGCCATGGCTCCTGGCTCTTTCCATCACTGCCATTTACAGAGGGGCTGGGTGGTCAAAGCAGAGGAGGAGAAGAGAGCAAATGCCCTCCTCTTTATTGCCAAATTACTGGCTTGTAGCTCAGTCAAAGCTCCTCTTCACTCCTGAAGAGAGGCCTTCAGGGTTTGGTCTTTGAGTATCACCTGATCTATTGAATAGAGGTGAAAGATATTGTTTTGCTTTTGGATGATTCCATCCCATCTCGCAGGACTCTCTAGGAAGAATGTTGGTGAACACCAGTGCACAAATATATTTAACCTTGCTGATTAAGTGTTCTTTGCCTCCTCTTGTAATGTGGAACGTGCCTTTGTAGTGTTGTAAGATTATACTCCAGAGAAGTATCTCTTCAGTGGAAAAGAATGGAGATGTGTGTACAGAAATGTGCAGTGCACACCCAGCTCGGCTAGAATCCCTTTTTGACTTGGTTTCCTGAGGAAATGAGGCTTTTGTGGTTTTTCTGTCTGTGTGTTGGCTTTTGCATTTGGCCTGTAATAATCTTCGAGTCCCATCACTAATTTTAATTAAATTTGATAGGGGGTAGAAGTCTTAAAGATATGACGTTCTTACAGGATTAATGAAAACTGCCTGCCAAGTACAGGAGGAAAATCTATTAATATTCCATCTGAAAGAAAGAGTGAAGCTTGTGCTCACTCCTTGGAGACAATGAGATATTATGAATACCCCAACCGTGGGAAAAACTTCAATCAGTGCTCACATCTTACTATACACCAGAGAATCCAACCACAAGGTACACGCTCATAGGAAACAAGGTTTCATTAGTTCCACTCTTTGCTTTGATACGTAGCATAGGATTAAAAGAAAACTGAACATTTGTCCTTCCCCTTGAGGCTTCACACCCTTTAACCAGCTTTGTACACGAGGGAGGTTGGGGGATTTGGCCCTCAACTAGCAAAGAGCACACCCCTTCCAATACATTGACTCAAAATCTTTACAGGTATGGGATGAGGCACAGCTATAAGTGAACTTGTATCAAAGAATATATATATAGATGAGATGGAGAAAGCCACAGTTTAGTTTTCATAGGGAAAATATTCTTGAGCACCATGCTGTACCCTTCCAAGCAAAGGGGTGGAAGTTGCATTAACAGGACTTTATACATACCCTGGACAAAGTGCTGGAATGATTTCCAATAAGGAACACCCTGGCATGAAGATAAAGGAGGTGACTTGACAATTTTCAAGTCACCCAAAAATGAGTACGTTGAATAACACACAGAACCTTGGGGAAGTTTAAACTAAATCCCAATCCTGTCCTGTTCCTGTGGTTAATGTCATATTGCAAATTCTTCCTTTCATGAATGATTGTTCCCAAAGGTGACATTGGAATTGGATTAAATTTTTCTGCTTGAGATAACTTATACAGCTTTCAAAACTGGGATGTATCGATTGAATCATTTATAAAGCAAGTTCCAGGCACGTTATCTGAAAATACTGTTAGTGTTTTTTTAGGGGTACTATGGAGAGCAATTGTCTGCTAAACTGTGATAAAGGAAGAGGATTTTAAAGGAAAAATAACCAAAATCCCAATCTAGGGAAAAGGCTGTCAGAGTTTCTTCTCAGAGCTCTAACATTCATTGGTTTCAGTTAATGCTGGGGTAGAAAAACTATGCAGGACACATGATTTGGTTTATTTAACTCCCCAGAGTTTCAGTTGCTGAATCAAAGTGTCGTAGGATCTTTTGGGTTGGAAATACACCTGATTAGTTAGGCAGAAGGAAAAATGAGAGTTTACTGGAATGGAGTTTTCAAGGGCAAAATGGAGCTTGAATGCAGAAATCTTTTCAGTTCATATGCTCACATTTTCCCAGACATATTTTTATTTGCACGACTATCAGGCGTGAAAATGATGTAGAATTCCAGAAACTGTAGAAGATAAAAACTCATAACACAGCACCCGAATTTCTGAGATTGCTTCTGAAAATGTGTCTTCAGATCACTAAGTTAAAGTTCAATATCAATACTGTAACTTTTTTAAAAGCAGTGAATTTACTACACTAATTTGCTAAGAGTTTGTTAATCCTCAAGTTTCATAGTTCCCAGAATAGCTGGTATTCTGCCTAAACATCTATCTGATACTATAATAAGGTCTTTATTATTAATACTTAATTAAAACCTAATTGTCTTAAATTATTAAAACCCAGGTTAAATAAATAATTTGATATGTCATCAATCTGTGCAATCTCAGAAGTGAATGCATGGCAAACAGGCATAATGCTTAAAAATTCTTCTATATTGAGTATATGAGATAAATTATATTCATTTTATGTGCTGAACATCTTTATAATGAGTATAATAAATTTAATTGCTTCCTTACACTTTCTCCCTCACAATACTAAGTCACTTGGCTTTAAAAAGGGACTAAAAAATGTCTTCTAACTTGCATAAATTGACTAACTGATAAATTTATTAATAAAATAGTCATCTTCTGTTTGGCCAGAGTGGGACTATAGATTATCTCTCTTAATTGTTAACATCTTATACCTCCAAATACCTGCTGTGAGAAATTAAATTCTCTTTGTTGGTGGTCACTGAGTCACAGATTGTCTAGAATTAGGAGTGGAATTCAACTGTTAAAACACCCGTGGTTTGATTTTGCCATTCTGTATTGCTAGAAAAAGAAGACCCTGAACTAAGTTATCCTGTAAAGCACCATTCTGTGGGATAAACTTCCTAAGGCTTTGAATTTTTAAGCAATTCTCAGTGATGCCTTTCTCTCCCTCTTCCTTTCTAAATACAGATGGGGCTGGGGGTGCGGGTGCGGGTGGGGCAGAGAGAGACAGAGACACTTGTAACTTTTAGAAGTGACATAATTTCTTTTCAATGACAGAGGAAAATACCAACCTAGGTCATTCTTTAAAAACAAAGCTGTGAGTGTTTCTGTTGACTCCTCTTCCACCAAGAAAGTTGCTGGTAGGAGCTTGTAGGGTGTCAGACTGTGCTCTTAGTGAACATTTTCTCACTGACCTCAGCAGGTAAACAGCCAAAACTTTAACTTTCAGAAGTCCATTTTGTATTTCATCCTTTTTTTTTATTTCCAAGGTGAAATCTAGCTGCATGCACATGCTATCCTTATATCTAACATTTTGCTTTTACAGACTTTGTGGCTTCAAATTTAAAATACTTTTAAACTTTGTTTTTTCTTCTGTGTATTTCTATAAGAATAACAATCTGAAGCCTTTATAGTATTTAACAAATGATGCTCCCAAACTCTTGGTCTATGGTTATAATATATATTTTTAAAGCTTTGCAACTTCAAAGCAGTGAAAGAGAACGTAAAATATCAAGAATACCTGTAATGAGGGAACTTTGTATAAACTTCCCTCATCATTCCACTTCCCTACGTGGAATGATTAAGCGTGTGATAAATATGTGATATTTTGCTAAAACAGCATATAAGTAGGGTTGGGTTTTTTAAATATAAATAAAATAAAGGAGAATTTTATTCACGGTACTAATATTCAGGTAAGTAGAAAGGGAAGCTTGTGTTAAAAGAGGGAAAGGTGTCTTGGGGGTGGTGTCACTCCAAATTGCTGCGTCTGTTCCAACAACGGCTGTCTCATTTACAAGATTTTTGACTGTCTGATTTTTTTTTTTCAGGGGTTTGAAAGGGATGATCTGTGATATTTGTTACTGAGCAGTGTTATAGACACTGCTGACACAGATCAGATAAAAAACTGGGTTAGCTGACAAGGTATACCCTGTAACATTACCTCCCTGTAGCATTGGCATGTGCGTCCTTCTGCACGAGGACGTTTCTGAGCATGGCTTGTTGTCCACTGTATAGTTTCATTTGCAATCATTGAGAAGGCTTTTCTCTCTGCTAAAAAAAAAAAGAAAAGAAAAAAACCCCCCATGTTTAAAGCACATTTCATTGTAGAATTAAAATGAAAACGATGTAGTATTTCACTTCCCAAAGCTTGGCAGTTTTCCTGCTCTGTCAAGAGCTTTGTCTTTTCAGTCGGTGTAATTTCTGATTACAGATTATTCATATATGGATGGGCAGCTGTAGAAACTTGCTTCTTGCATATGCAAATCAATCGTGGTAATGTTTATCATAAGGAGACAGTGTGGCAGTGGAAAAGGGGTTGTGGCAACATGTTCTTGATTTCAATTGTATCTCCTACAAATGCAATTTGCTTCCTCTCTTCACCTTAATGGATTTTGTTGGGGTGGTGGTTTTTTTTGCCATTTACCTCTTGGACTAGACACTGCTCATTAAGCAAACTGTTTGATTCACTTACAGATCATGATTTTGGAAGGAGCTGGCAGAATGAGTATCAATTCCAGCAGCAATCTACTCCACCAGCAGCCTTCCTGGACAGATGGATATTCCACAAGCAATGGTAGGAGGAATTCAACGGCTCTAAGCCCTGTGTTTTGGGGAGAGGCAGGGAGGAAGAGGCTACTACACCTTTAAGCATGCACAAGTATTATTTTTCAGTAATAGTAATTTAGTGGAGTTTCACTGCTAGTAAGAAAAAATTCCATTTGTTACTTTATTTATAAAAAGCTGAACATCAAGTTTCTGAAAGCGACCAGTTTGGGATTAATTTCCTTCCTGGTTCTTTTTCTTAAAATTAATTTTTAGGCATTGAAAGGGCCAAAAGTTCCTTATTCTCAGCCCAGATGTCTTTCCACCTTACCTTTATCCCTCATGCCTTCTCTAAACCAACATTACTCTTCAGTGCTAATCACCACTCTGACTTTCCAGGGGAATCATTTTTTTGCTCCTTTACTGTATTTGTTTTCTCAGCTCAAATTACTGGCTAGCTTTCTAATTAGACTGGCATTAGAGCACTAGATAACTTGGGATCTGAGACCTCATTTTCTTCCAGTTTTCTAATTATGTCACTGTATATATAAAAATGTGTTCATATATATGCTCTCAGTATAAAGTATAGATATAGGCATCTGTATATATAGTGCTTTTAAATTCTTTTCATCACTCAGTTGACAGGTAAACCTTAAAATCTAAGCAGAAAACCACACACTGCAATTGTCCTTCTAATCCAAATAAAGCTGGAACAAAACTTACAATGAAAGTTCCCACCCAGTGAAACTCTTGTTCTTTTTTTTTAAGTTAATTTCTAAATACACAGAAATACATAAGCACACACTTAATAAATGTACCGACCTGTCTGTAGCAGATTTATGGGGGGAAAAAAGTCCTGGCTGAGTTTCACTTTGTACAATCTTTCATGAATAGAAACTGTGGGATCTGTTTTTATGTTTTCAGTGTAAAGCTCATCAGGATTCACTTATTTTAGAGGGACAGGAAGGCAAAAGCTCAGACCAGCCTCTGCTTCGCTTCTGCTTCGCTTCTGCTTCGCTTCTGCTTCGCTTCTGCTTCGCTTCTGCTTCGCTTCTGCTTCGCTTCTGCCCTTCCTTTTAGCAATCTACTCTTTCACTAAAGGCTCTCCATTTACATTAGGAATCTTGTGGCCTCTAAAATTCCTTTACCCTCCTGAAGTGATGAGATTATGTGTCAGTCTCCTTTTCAGGAGCCTTGATGGCTCTGTCAAACCTTTATTCTCTGACAGATCGCATTCGATCGTTTACCACATTTATGCCCCAAAACCTTCAACAGGAAGATGAGAAACAGTCCTGCAGACTCCCTAAGTTGATCATATTGGCCAACTTTGATAGAGAAACTTAAGATACTTTTTTGTGTCTTTTAGAGCCATCCTATCTCCCATAAACTTTCTTTCATTTTCACACATCAATTTATTGTTGCGCGATGACACGCAGCTGAAAGCAGTTTAAAAGATGGCAAAAAAAATATATTAAGACCTCCTAACAGGAAAATTAGGCAGCTTCTGTGGCTAAAAATGAGTTTTACAACTGCCTTGAGAAATCACCTTACCTGACGAGAGAAATAACATTTATTCTTCAGCATGCCTGCTCTGCCATGAAGCTGTGGGCTTTTACTGTGGAGCAGTACGAGAGTGCTTTGGCTGTTATCATTCTTTGATTGAATCCCACAATATATATTAATTCCTTATTAAATCCTTATTTTAAGAAAATTTCCACATCACGTTATGAGAATTTTGAAGGCTTTCCCATTATTTTCTGACGCACTAAAATTATTTTCCAGCACAAAGATCTGCAGACCTTTTTCAACAGTGCTTCTGTAAGGTATCTTTCTTCAAAAAATCTTGGTGTATTTAGCCAGCATTAATAAATTAATCCCTACACACTCAACCTGACGAGAAAGGTGTAATGTAATAATTCCTAGTTTTTAATTGGAAAAATGAGGGAAAAAAAAAAACAAAACAATATAATACCTTCTCCTGCAATAGCTACTGAGCTAGTGTGAAGGACTGAGAAAGAATCTAGATTTGTAGACTTCTAGGCAATTTAGCTATAAAGTTTTCTTGACATTGACATAATCTTGGGGTGCTTTCAGAGACAGTGAAGACCTATTTTCTTTTCCAGTGTCCAGCAGCTTCTATGGAACCCAGTGGCATGAAATACACCCGCAGTACTGGACTAAGTTTCAAGTCTGGGAGTGGCTGCAGCATCTCCTTGATACCAATCAACTGGATGCCAACTGCATACCCTTCCAGGAGTTCGATATCAACGGGGAACATCTGTGCAGCATGAGCCTGCAGGAATTCACTCAGGCAGCTGGGACAGCAGGGCAGCTGCTTTACAGCAACCTTCAGCACCTAAAATGGAATGGTAAGTAGATATAAAGCAAAGAAAAACGTACAGTGGTCTGAATTCTGGGATCTTCACAAGTCCCCAGAGACCTACCTGGCAGATCTCACTGGCTATGTTTGCTATGCTGCTTATACCTCATTGACCATATTGCTAAATTGCTTAGATATGACATAAGGTCTGAAAGACCAGGGAAAAAGGCACATTTCCCTCATTTCTCCACAATTAGCCCTCTGGCTCAGCTGTAGCAGTTGCTGCTTGGAGGTGATAACTTTGATTCTTCCCTGGTCGTTGTCTTATGTCCTATCTCCCTGCTTGCTTGCAGGTCAGTGTGGAAGTGACATGTACCAGTCTCATAATGTCATTGTGAAGACAGAGCAAACAGGTGAGTAACAGCTGAGAAGCTGCTCAAAAAAAGAGGCAAAAGAGGGGAAGCTCTTCATTCCAAGAGGGAGATATCAAACGAGCATTAAATAGAATGGAAATTGCATCATGCAGAATAAAAGGAGTTCACAATTATCTGTCAGCGTCTACTTTTTAAAGTTTTGGGGAGTACCAACGTATCTTAGTTGTGGCCACTTTACCTGAGAGAATTCTGCAGTCCCTGTTGAAGTTCAGAGCTGGAATAGTTTGCAGTGCTCAAGTGCAGATTTGTAGAGGACTTTATTTAGCAGGTTTCAAACCCACTATTTTCACAGGATTATCAGTTTAAAAAAAAAAAAAGAGAAAAAATAATTTGTTTTGAAGTGCTGTTAATGTTTGAAACATGAGAAAATTCTTAAAAAAAACACCCTTATATATATATAAAAAAAAGTTACACTTCAGTTTCGTGGTGTTTCAATGAAACAGAAATTTGGGTAGTATTTTGGATTGACCAGATCTACATTTTTCCTGCTTCAGTCTTTTTCTCCAGTGTGTTCACAGTTAGATGCCTTTCCTCTCAGGGCTTGGTTTCACTGAGAAAATAACTTCAGCTTAGTTCAATCCTCTTCCAGCATGATTATTTCCCCCATTCCTTTGCCAGAGCACCTCTGTCCATATCCAAACACTCTCTATCCCACTAGTCCCAGGCTCTTTGTATGTGTTCATGAGCTGTATTTTAATACCTTCTGGCAGAATGAATGCAGATTTATTGGGTGTGATGTCTCTGCCATATACTGCCAGCCTATTTATTCAGCTAATCCAGAGGAGTCCAGCCTCTCCAGCCAAGGGCACCATGCAGTTTCTTCTTGCTTGTAGATCTTGGTATAACATATTATTGTTCCCACTAGAGAGACACTGTGCAGTGCTGAGAACTTCAGCTGCACACCTTGGAAAGGTTAAAGCCCAGGAGTAACTCATTTGCTGGTGAAAAAGGCCAAAATGGGAAGACAAAACATTCTCTCCACGTCCTGGCTCATAAGGCCTGTTTTCAGAGGCAACTTTAGGCAGATCAGGTGTCCAAGCAAGCAAAGGGTGTGTTCTATTGTAAGAACACAAGCTCTGGGTGCCCAAACATGCACCTATTACTTAGCATACCTGCTAAATTCCAATGTCATAAGTGGTAACCCAGCCAAACGTGATGATTTAGCTATAACTCATTTTTGTGTTTTTGAATTCATTTATATGAACATGAAAAAAAAAAAAAAAACTAGATTTGAACCTTACATCTCACAGTTTCTGACCAGAATTCAAAAGAAAAAGAGATTTTTAAAGCTTCTTACCTCAAAAATGCACTGTGGTGAGAGTAGGAGATCAGGAGATCAATGTATAATTTATTGACCAGAGGGTCAACAAAACTATTCCTTTTTACTCATGAAGGTAGCTTTTAGGTTAAGGGTAGGGACTTGATGTGGCTGGAATAAAATGGCCCTTTATCCATGTCCTGGTTTGTCCCCAAACCAGGACAATCTAGGATTAAGCTTTCATGTTTCTTGTTATGTGCTTATACATGAAGCTCTGTTTCAGAGGGGACTTTTGAGTTCTACCATTACAGAAATAAACAGTTGTTATAAGCATACTCCCATTTTGATATTTCAGACAGATATTTCATTTTTGGATATTTGATTTGATAGCTATACTAGATATTTGAGAACAATTCCATCTCTATGGCACTAAATCACTGCTGTAATCACCAGGGGATGAGAATTCAGGACTTGGGTAGAATCAGAGTTGATTTGGCATAGGAAACCTCCTTCAAGAGCAGGCATAAATTATGTATTAACCAGGAAAAGGAAGAGCCTACTATATTATTTCTAGAAGTCAGTGTAAGTACGTTTGCCTCAGTATGCAAAACCCCATCCCTAATTTGAGTGAAAGGAAATAATTTCATGCGTAGGCCCTTCACTTTATGGTTCTCTTAGCTCTAATTTTAGACATTTCTTACTCCCTCAGTGCTCAGGATTCACCTCTGTGCTAAAAAAAATGTTTATTTAGTGGTCTGATTTTCCTTTTGGTCCTTTCCCTTCAGATCCATCATTAATGGTGTCCTGGAAAGAAGAGAATTACCTGTATGACAGTGGCTATGGTAGCACAGTAGGTAACTAACATCACAATACTTCATGTATTTCTGAGCTGGTTTTATTGTTGTCTGAAGCTATTACTTTAAATGTCTTCTTTTTACTTCCCAGAGCTGTTGGACAGTAAAACATTCTGTCGTGCTCAGATTTCCATGTCCACACCTACTCACCACTCTCCTGGTAAGTGATTATGTTGTTAATTTTTTGTCACTTGTCCCAGAGCTACTGATGTAGAATAGCCTCTGTGGTCATCTGTTGTAAGATTTAATCTGAGCCTCCAGGAGCTTTAAACCAAACAATATAGATTCTGAAAGCTCTTTCAGCTGTCATTGTTACAACAGCTTACTTGCAAGAAAGGCATCTCTCTTCTTTCTGTGAAGACAAAGAAGATCAAATGATCTGCAGTCCCCACGTGTCTTTTAAAGTGACTAAGTCAAAGGGGAATATGTTGGTGTCAGAGCCAAGACATTCCATCTCCACCACGCTCTCCTGTGCTGGAGATGGGCAAACAAATGCCCTGTTCCTCCCCAGAAGTGGCACAGCCAAGGTGCAGCCTGGGCACGTGTCTTGGGGTGTTCTCTGGGGCATGTCCCAGGGGCAAGCACCAGGGATGGAGGTGAGAGGGCAAGGGAGAAGAGCAGAGAGGGCAGGGGAGCAAGGAAAGGCAGGGCTTTCTGAAGAGGCTGTTAAGCAAACACACCTGAGGGAGGAAACTGGAAGTCATGGGAGGATCAGAAAGAGGAGCACAGGTTGTAGATGGAGCCTCGCAGGCACTGGGGGCAACCCTGAGCCTCTGCCCATGGGTGGCAGGTCCCCGTGCCAGCCCTGTTGCTGCATCCCCTGGCCTCCCAGCACAGACACATTTGCCAGGTGACATCCAGTTTAAGCTAACACACTCAGCAATAAATAAACAAAACAAAGCAAACAAACAAACCCCATAAAAAAAAAAAATTCTGGCAAGAAGAAAGAAACACCAAATCTTTAAAAAAAGCCACCCAACCAAACAGTGTTTGCTTTCTTCTCTGCCTCCACCCACTCTCACAAGATGACTACCAGGATTTTGGAGCTCTCCAACAGGACTGGGGAGCTGTCAAGATCCTGGCATGGTGTGTTTACCTGCTGACTGCTTAAGCCTAGAGCTAGGGTGGCACGCCAAGGGCACAGCCTCCTGAAAAAACTAAATTTGTATATCCCGTAAAAAAAAAAAATGGCTCATTCCTGAATCATATGCAAATACTGGGCAACCTTTTGTCAAAAGGTTTTGCAAGACACCTTTGTTGAAACTGCAGCATAACTCTTTTCATCTGTCAGGCTGCAGCCTCCTAACATGACATGTTTGAAACCGGTCTCCCCATAGGAGTGGAGGCAGAACAGGAGGCTGTTTACACAGCTGAAATCCAGAACATATCCCCAGCTAGGTAGAAGGCAACTCGGCTTCCAAGAATAAATCTCCAGCTAAGTGGAGCATAACAAACATTTGCAAGTGAATTGTGGGATTTTTCAAGTGAGGAGGATTTATAGGAGAGGGCAAAAAAAAGGACTGGGTCCTGCTGCCCTCGCCTGGAGTTCCCACAGGCTTTTAATAGCATCAGGGGAATCTTAAGCTGAGGAAAGGTAGTGAAATAAGCCTCATTTTACTTTTTCCCCCCAAGCTGAGCGAGGTTCAAGCTAGTTCCTGCTCTTTGAGAGTGGGAAGGTGGAGTGACTCAGTGCGTTTAGTGCTCGGGGGTCAGGGACAATAATTATGTCAGGCTCAGAATAGTGGAGGTTAGGCTTATCCCCACTGACCTGTTCAGTTCATGTTTCCAGTTATGTATGAATAAAGCAAGTGTGTGAATATCTTTGCATTTACCTTTTCACATGCAGCTATTACAGTTGCTTGTGCAAATCCGACGAGTTTCTTATGCAAATTAGTATTTCCTGTGAGTCATTTTCCCATGCAAATCACCCGGTTTCCATGAAAAGTATGATAATTGTGCATTCATAGAAGCTGGGAAAACATGCGTGGGACCTTCAGCTTTCCTTCATGGCATTCAGGCACGAAGGATGCTGAAAAGCAAACGCAGAAGGGGTTCCCTCTTGGGATGATCCCGCAGATTTTGGGAGACTCGGAGCAATCAGCTGAAAGCTGCTCATTCATGACAAGAGCAGTGGTGGTTGGAGGGTGAGATGGTTGAAGGTGCAGGCTGCGAGGGAGCTGACAGTCATGAGAAGGCAAAAATTGGTTTCTGAAGAAACACTTCTGCCAGCAGATTTTGGGAGACTCGGAGCAATCAGCTGAAAGCTGCTCATTAATGACAAGAGCAGAGCCAGGCTGTGGTGGTTGGAGGGTGGGATGGTTGAAGGTGCAGGCTGAGAGGGAGCTGACAGTCATGAGAAGGCAGAAATTGGTTTCTGAAGAAACACTTCTGCCAGAAACCTTATTCCTCCTCTGGCTGGCTGCAGGTGAAAAAGTCCCATTGATGAGAAATGGCTTGTTTCTATGGCTCTGAGCCACAGAACAATGTATGCACACCCAGCTGCCAAAAACTCCTACCAGCATAGCCCCGTTCCCTCCACCCTGCCCTCCCCAAAACAATGATTTGCCAGTTCATTATGTTTTAGGCAGGTAGGTGTTCTGTGCATCGGGACCGGCGCATACATTTCCCATTAGATCATCTCTTCAGAAACAAATAAGCCCCCAAAGAGACATGCTTCTGCAAAGGCTAAGACATAATGGCACAATTCAGGGTTCCTTTTATAGACATGATAGTCTTATTTTCTTTTTTTTTTTTTTTTTCTCTCTCTCACACACATAACATGAGGTGAGGTATTTGTTAATCAAATTTAGGTTTCAAAAGCCGAATGTTTACCCCTGCGTTCGTTCTTTATTCATCAATGGTCTCTTTGTGAAGTGTGCAGATTAACATCCAGCACAGAAAACAAAACTCTCCCCTTCCCTCCTCGCTTAGATTACCTTCTGAAAAGTGATTATCTTTAAAAGAGATATTAGTCCTTTTTTGTGGTTCTTCTTTCTTGCAACCTGCTAGTCAATGGAAAGCCTTTAATCAAATTTACAAATAGGCTTCATTTTCCTTCTCTGCAGATTCTTCAGATGTGAAAAAATCACAAGATCATACCCCAAAGTCCCACACCAAGAAGCACAGTAAGTCGACATTCGTGTTTATAATGGTGGGTTGACTGAAGGAAAAGCAACACATGAAAAGCAAATCCCCTTTGGGGGGGGGAAAGGAAGCACTTTGAAAGCAAAACTGGTTAGATTGTTGTTGTGATTGAATCCTCCAAGGATCTGGCTGTTTCTAGTACTGTTTGCTGACGTTGTTTTTGCCTCAGTATTGTTGTATTTTCCAAATGGTTGCCATCAGTGTGAGGCAGAAACCAGCTGCCTCTGCCTTGCCTTGAGCTGGGCTGATGGACCAGGATGGGTCCAGGGATGATGAAGGGTGGGAGCAGGGAGGTCTGTGCATGGGTATGGCCATTCTTGTGCCTGTGCCTGCCTGGTGCAACCCACACCAGACACCCTGCTCAGCATCTCCTTGCAGAACTTCTCACACGTGGTGTCAAAAGGAAGCAGCTGCCCCTCAGCCCTGCCACTTTCTCCTCTTCTGTTATGACAGTCTTCACACTTCTCTGCTTTTTCTGATAGTTTTGATACAACCTGACTCTGAGGACAACCATAATTGTGATTCTGGACCATGGATGTACTTTACTGAGATTTTAATGCCCAAAATATCTTGTTTATGTCTTTTGAATCCTGTGTCATTCCCTATTTATAATAGAAAATCTTAATATTGGTCCTTCACTGAATTTTGTAGTATTTGATTTCACTCCATCTCCAGATTATCTGTCCCTTCCCAATTTCTCTTCTCAGCCTGCACTGTAGCTTTGCCCAACAAGAGCTACAGATTTTACCTGCACACAGATATTTTGCTCCTTTTTTTTTGTGTGTGTGTGCATATCAAGTTTGCTAATTAAAGGATTAGATAGGACTGATTTGGAGGCAGGCCTGTGAAGAACTGAGGTCACTTGGTTTCTTCATCTTAAGGGAAGGCTGTGGGGTGACCTCATCCCAGCCTACAACTTCCTCAAGGAGGGCAGCAGAGAGGGAGGTGCTCATCTCCTCTCTCTGGTGACCAACAAGAGGCCACGAGGAAATGGAATGAAGCTGCATCAGGGGAAGTTCAGATCATTAGGAAAAGTTTCTTCACTGAGAGGATGGCCAGTCACTGGAACAGCCTCCCCAGAGAAGCTGTCAGAGCACCAAGGCTGTCAGAGTTTAAGGAGCATCTTGACGAAGCTCTTAGTCATAGGGTTTGGTTTTAGGTAGTCCTGCGAGGAGCAGGGAATTGGATTCAGAGATCCTTATGGGTCCTTTTCAACATGAGACTGTGATTCTAAGAACATAATCACAGCCTTGGCATACAGAAGATGTCACCTTGCCATGCTGCACTGATCCCCTACATTTCCAGTTCTCCAGGGCTGCTGTGTATCTTGATCTATTATGTTACTGATGTCCAGATAGAATAGGTCCACCATGTTTTGTTAGTTCTAGAAAACAAAGAACTATGTTATATTAGAATTAAGATTAATTATTATAACAGCAAAGAAAAATATTGGATGAGTTGACTGAAATCTACTCATGCTGCACTCTATCATTTTCTACTCACCTTCAGATCTTTGACTAACTTCTTCTTAATTTGATAGAAACCCTTGCATGCTTTTGAAGCCAGACCAAAGGACTACTTTCTTGCTGGCCCACCTTGTCATTGTGTTTGTTACTCCTCATCCATAAACTGCTACATCTGACTTGTTGGATTTATTTAATCTTTTTTTTCTTTTCTTCTTTTTGACCTGGGCTTTCTGATGCCATCTCTGCACTAACTGTGGGATGGGTTTGTGCTTAAACTGGGAGGTCTACCTTTTGAACTTAGAGATCTGGGTTTGCCTTTCCTGATATCATGGTCAAAGTTCTTCACACCTTTTTCAGGTACAATTTTGGCTAGCCAGTTCTGCCACTACCCCTCTACCCACTCTAAATCTTCTTACATCTTGAAGTCTGCCAGAGACACCTAGGGCCAAATGCTCATTGATGTGGAAAAATATTTTACATCCTTTGCCTTGTGTCTGTCTTTTGAAATACGTGGAGATTCAGTGCCTGCTTCACAATTATCTTGGCTGTTTCATGTGCTGCATGATAGTATCAGGTTATGTGCCATGCTGTAGAAGAATATCAGGAAAAATGGGCAAATGAGATGAGGGCAAGATTTAAACATGTTATCTCCAGGGCAGAAACGGTGCCAAAGGCAGAAGGAAGCTGTGGATTGTTTGGATTCTACCTGCTGTGGTTGCTGGGGCTCAGACTGCCTGAGGCTGACGCTCACTTCCAGCCTCAGTGGAAAAGCTGTCAGCATTTTTTTGCCTATTTATTTCTGAGGTGGGGGTCCAGCAACTATGGGCTGTCCCTACTTGAATGGTCATCACCTGTAGGTGACACAGAACATGCCATAAAAATGGGGAGCTCTAAAGAAACCCCTTCCTCCTGCCCTCTTTTGTCTTTCAGACCCTCGAGGAACTCATCTGTGGGAATTTATTCGAGATATTCTTCTCAATCCTGAGAAAAACCCAGGATTAATCAAGTGGGAAGACCGGTCAGAAGGGGTCTTCAGATTTTTAAAATCTGAAGCTGTGGCTCAGCTCTGGGGAAAGAAGAAAAACAACAGCAGCATGACTTATGAGAAACTCAGCCGGGCTATGAGGTGAGCTGAGATGTTACTGTGGAAGACTGGGACAAATAAAGAGAATACCTGAATCTGGTTGAGTTTTAAAAAGGAATTGGTTGCAGCACCAGTTGCTTGCTTGACAGCTGAGTCTTCTGCACTGATTTTGAGCACTATAATACCTATAACATACATGTATGTTGTAGACATAATAGACATTCTGCTGCCACCCCCCCAAAAAACAAATGCAGGAGGGAAACGTGGTTGCAGCAAGCTGAAATTTCACATGCTACTGAACTGGGAAGGTTTAAATGGTCCAATTATTTCCAGCAGTGTTCAGAAACAAGATGTATCCTCCACCCATTACCTTAAAATAGATTTACAAACTCTAGGTGAGGATTTTCTTGAGCATTTTGAGCGTTTTCCCATAATCTGTGAAAGTTCAAAATGCGTTTTTACGTGGAAGTTGAGATTCTTTCCTCTTTGAGCTGAGATTGTGGCTTACTGGAAAAAAAAAACCAACCCCAAACCACCCATGAAATCTCATAAGAGCATGTGATAAATATGGCAATATGCTATGGCTGGAAATATGGTGAAATTCAAACTCAGGATATAACGAATATAAAATAAAGAGAAGGCAGCAATTCTTTTCTGATTTTCAGTTATGATAATCTTAGGTCTTTATATAAAAAGAAAATACAGACTTTTCAGCTCGCTGAGGGATTTCCTAGTCAGCAGTGGCCTTTTAGGACTGTAGGTGAATTTCATCTGAAATATTTCTGTATGTTTTTGTTTTAACAGATACTACTATAAAAGAGAAATCTTGGAACGTGTGGACGGTCGGAGATTAGTATATAAATTTGGAAAGAATGCCCGTGGCTGGAGAGAAAATGAGAATTAAATATGTCAGGAAATAACATTTAAAACACCTGGATGTAAATATTCAAAGACTATTTTCTTATATTTATGTACCAAACTGGGGTGAAAAAAAACAACAATTCTACTTCTGTCGGGAAGAAGGAATGTTATCATTATAGGTGTTAAAATTATTTTATTTGAAGTATGTCCTGTATGGGGAAAAAATGTACACAGTTTTCTGTGATATAACATTACAGAATTATGATTATTTTTCCCTTCTTGTGAAGTTTTTATCTGTTTTGTTTTGTTTTGTTTTTTTAAAATCATACAGGCATAGTGTGATTTATGGTCATGCAAAGAAAGGGAAGGAGTGAAATATTAGGGCATTTAGGGAGGGTGATAATCCACTTTGGAAGGCAACTACGAGTGGAGGAAACAGTAAAGCATCTCTGAGCCAAGTAGTCTTCTTCCACAGTCAGCTGGTTTATAGCTTTCCTTGGCCAATGTCACTTGTTCCTTCCCTCCTCTGCTTTCTGAGTGTTTTAACACTTTGCTGGCTCCCAGTTGCTTTTGTGGAGTCAGGTGATGGGTTATTCTTCAGCCAGCTTCTCCCAGCCACAGAGAGCAGTGGCTCTGCAAGCTGGCTGGCAGCAGTGATTTGGAGAACTCACACGACCTCCACCACTGGGACCTTCTTTTTTTAGGCAGAAGTTTAGGACCTGACTTTACCTGGTACTGAGTATCCTCCCTAATCTCTTAAGGGCATTCAGCTCATCCCAGGAAAAGGGCTTTTTTTGGGTTTTAACTAACATCTTCGAGGTGAACTGCAGGAAGAGAGTCAATCTCAGGGACCAAAGCTACTGAAGGAAGAGGATTCTTTTCTGACTGGGCAAATTCACTGAAAGGCACCTATTTCCCAAGAGAAACATCAATATTCCTCCCAACCTCTTATATTCCTAATTAACCCACTCAGATCCATGCCATTGGAAGCAATGAGGAGGTGGGCAAGCAGAACCTGTATTAATCCCATGGCATGAGGGTGCAGTCTCCCCAAGTCTTCCTCCTTTTATGGTCCTCCTGGCAGGTCAAGTCTCACTTGGACAGATACTTTCCAAAAAAACCTTTGAGAAATGCAAAGCTCTGCTGCATGTAAGATATTAGTTCCCTTTGCTTTCCCAAGTCTAACTCCAGATTGTATTTCTAAACCATGCTTGGGATTCTTAGCTGGAGAAAAACCTACCAACATTAAAAACACTTAGATTTTGGGGACATTCAGATCTGGGTCAGTATTTTGGGCTCATGTCTAGCTGTGCTATGCAAACTGAATGTTCTCTGGCAGCTTTTTCTTTCTCCAAGTCACAAATGTTTCCTGCTGGCACCAAGCACACGCAGAACACAGGGAAATAAAACTAGAGGAGGCAGCACTTCACTAGGTCACTATGTGTGATGTGGGAGTGGAGAAAAAGGATTGTCTTGGTGATGCTAATAGAGGTGATGCCAAGATTGATTCCAACTCACTTTTTCAAGGGTGAGGAATTTGGTAACAGAGCTCAGAAGTCCAGGAAAGAGGAAAAAAAATTAAATTCCTCCAATATTTCCTCAGGCATCCCTCAGATTTGGATCTGTGTTAGCTTGGAAGGAAGCAAGGTGCAGCTGGAGGTTGTAGGATATTCCATTTTTTTGTTTGTCTTCAAAGGAAAGAGCGATGAAACCCAGACACAACAGAAGCATCAATATAAAAGGTATCAAATGTGCTTAGCAACAATTTGTAGCCAAACAGGAGAGCCCGACTTGTTATCTACACATGTAGGGCATGTCAAACAATAACACCACCTCCTACACTGTATCTACCAGAGCTGTCACCATCAATTACCCATACACGACAATTTTTACTTTTCATAACCTGGGTGGAGAGCGATTAATCTGATTTACAAATCAAATAATAAGCCTCAGTACTTCAAAGCATTTTTTTTTTTCTTCTCAGTCTCTCTTTTTTTTTCTTTTGGACTGCCTGTGCTAGCCTTGCTTGCTTTTGTGCAACTCAGTAATTCCTTTTTTCTAGCTTGATTAACTACATTCCACATCCTTTACCATAATTTTGTAGTTCATCTCACACAAACCAGGCCACTAGACGAGGAGAGCACCTTCACTTTGCTCCAAAGACCATTCCTTCCCCTCACCTCGTGGTCATTTGCAGCTCTTTGCTCCACGTCCTCACCTAGGGGGGAAAAATCTGAGATCAATGGTAGCTGTCCCAAATCTGCAATACTGTTTTGACTTATCTCAGGTTAACCTACACCTTAGAGCAACTGATTGTAATACCTTCACCAAGCTACTTTCTCCCAGTTCTCTCCCCAAGCTTCTTGGGAGATAAAAGGAACTTGTGATGGACACGTCACCACTTGGTTACTGACCAGCAGCTCAACCTGCTTTTATGTTTTGCAAGATTAAGCTTTATTTAGAAGCATACTGGCTAAATCCAGAGGGTGATTTATGCTGGGGTGCAGTATAAATGCCACTCTTCAACTGTCACGTCTCTCAGCAGGTGGAAATTATGAAAGTTTCTGTTCCCACTCTGCAGAATTTTTTCAGACTAGGTACTTGTCATTCAGCATTACAATAGCACGAAGTTGGAGTAGAAGCCAGCCAACATTTACTCTGTTTTACAAATATATTAACCTTTGCCTAAGCCAAACACAAAAGACTGTTTAAATCTACAGTTCTTGCCAAGGACAGATGCAATCAGCCAAAAGGAGTCTTTTTACAAGGCCTAAGCAAATGGAGAAAATGAAGAGATGAATGTTTATGTAAATGACTATTTAAACGACAAGCATTTCTGATTGCTCTTTTCTTTTATTTTTTAGAGGCTGAGCAATCACATTTTAAGATGTATCCTTTAAATTAGCAGCTACTGAACTGGTAGCACCATGTGTATTTTATTGTACCATAATTTTTCATATGTATAAAGCCCTAGATAGGAAAGTATATTATATTTATATAATTACATGCAAATCACGATATCAAAGGTGTTGGCACAAGCAATCTCAAACTGTATTTTCTGCACAAAATTAGAGCAATTACTCTCAAAACATCCTGAGAAACTCTGTAGGCTGGTGAACTACACAGACATGAAAATGTTTGCTTACATTTTCACCTTTCTTTCTGCAGCACCTTGCATAATTCCTGCTTGCTTCTCACAGCATCATCTTCCACGTACACACGTGGAACCAAATCCGTGTTAGATGTTTCACTGTTGCCATTGTAAATCTCAGCTTGGAGACTATGTATCACCAAAATGGTCCTAAAGACTGTTTCTATTTTTGTGGAGATGATGAAAATTCAAATAAAACACTCATGAAAGAGATTTTCTGATTCATGTTTATCCTCACTGTCTTATGTCTTGAGATTGGAGGTGACTAATATGAATTCTTCCAATATTGGTGAAAGGACTGAAGTAATTATCAGGAAAATCCAGCAGCTTAAAATCACTAACATGCTGAAGAGCCCATCTGTTGTGCAGATACTGGATTTCCAAACCTGATTTATGTCTCATAGGCCTTGCTGGAATCCCTGATTATGTCAACACAGAGATTGCCTTTCTTGTTTGGCTACTAAACCTCACAAAAGCCTTACTTCAGCACTGATTTAACTTCAAGGTGTTTTGAAGTGTGTGCAAGGGCTAGGCTGATTAAGGATGGCCTTATTCACACTGAGCATTTCCTTTATTGAATCAAAGCTGCTAAAATGATGAAATCCTGTCCTCTGTGGTGTTTGGTTTTATTTTTTAATCTGAGTGGTGGCTACAAAACCCAAGTGAGTGATTCCCCTGCATTTGAAGTGATGTATATGGATGTGTGAGGGTGGTGGTGCTAAAAGAGGTCAATTTATACTTGAAGCAGCTTATATTCAAATGCAGAACTTCAAGGTGCTCCAACATTCTGTCTACCTAAGTAGGACTATAGGTGTGAATTTTAAACACAGGTATAACCCCCATGTTTAGCATGCAGAACTAGACCAGTGCCTCAAAAGAGTTGTCATAGTTTGAGGAACTGGGGGTCACAAGCCAAGTTTCCAAAGGAATTGGAATCAGATTTCAAGCAAGTTTGGGCTGCATTTTAAATAAGCACACAGCTGGTTTTTCAGTAATGGTTGGGCCTTTTGTTGCAAGCAAGCAAGCTGAGACCAATATTTGAGACAGAGACAAATGAGAATATTGTTTGGAAACATGCAAATAAACTCAGTTCTTAAAAAACCCCAAAACTCTTCTTTGATTGTGACTTAAAACTTCAGCTTTTAGCTGCATTCTGAGGTCATATGAAATAAAATTCAGAGTTTGAAAATCCCATGTAAATTGAGAATAAGCAAGAGGAGTCCTGTGAACAGAGCTGACCCAGCTACACCTAAACTTGATACAAATTTGAAGGCATCTCTGCATGAAGGATGAGTGAGAAGTGCTTCAGGTGAGTGAAATCTGGCACTGCAGAAACATGGGCAATTAAGAGTTACCAATAGGCAGTAATAACTTCAGAGAAGTGTAAGTGGGATAATTATAATAATTTGAAAGATGATCTCTCTGGGTTTTGAACATTCGTGGTCTAAGTCTGGAGTTTTGTGCCAGCCAATGGTTTCCTTTGACAGCCACTTTTGCTGCTTTTATTGAGATATTTAGTTCCTTCAGTCACCTGACTCTGCTTCAACACATGAAAAAGTTAGAGACTAAATAATAGGGAGAGAATTAAAAAGAAACCAGGAGGAGGAGACTGAGTAGATGGCCAGGTCTTACTGCACTGAACAGTTCTGTGTTGATATACAAAGGATGTAGACACAAAAAAATGGTGCCATCCAAGCCAGTCTATTTATCATCTTTCCATCAGAGGCTGCTTGCAAAAAATAACCATAAATTAGTGTTTACAAGTCTAATTATAACTGTAAGGAGAGCAAGAAATCAGAGCAATATGTCTATGTGCACTGCATAATCTTGTGTGCCTAAAAAAGTATTTAGCTATGAAAGTAAAATGACTGGAGCACTGGTTCTGCTGAAGAAGGTGCTTTGTGTGAGCTTGGGGATAAATTTAGCTCAAATATGTAAAGTTACTGAAATGCAAATGTTGCTTTTTCTACAGCTGAGGTTCTGATGCCTCTGCCCCAGTCAGTTACTATATAGACAGTATTGTCTTGAGATGAGAGTGTTCACTTGAATAGCTAAATCTGTTTTAAAAGGGCTGATTATTTCTGTGAGAAATTTGAAACATGCTCCAATATTTACATTTTAAGTAACCCTTTATTTTTTCTGCAGGAAAAGCCCAACACCAAAATACATTTTACAAGAGTATTTTCATGTTGAAAAGCTCTTCTTGGCAAATTTTAGTACTGATAACCAAACAGATTTCCAATATACCAGGAAGATACACAACACTGAATTAATCAGGAGCTCTTTCTTTACCATTTTATTTAATTTTTGAGAAAGTTTATGCAATAACCTTTTATCATTTTCTTTCTGCCATTATAGCCATTGCACTAGCAGTGAATCTGATTTAATGAATGGAATCACCCTTTAAAAAACATTTTGTATTTTCTATATCCTATCAAGTAGATGAGGACACAGGGAAATTTTTAATTACTGACTGCACCTTTTGAATATATTTCTCTGCAAATTAGACACATGCATTTGGGCCCTATGCATGCCACCATACATAGGGGAAGCTCAACTTTATATGAAAATTTCATGGTCACTATATTGGCATCAGTAGCTCAACATTCAGCTGCCCCTTACTGGGAACTTTGTTCCAGCTGGAGGTTTTTTTAGGAGAACCCTGTTAATGGAAGTTTCTGGGTAGGAATCAGCTGCACCTAGAATTATGTTTTTCAAGTGTTATTGTTCACAGTAGTTAGGACATAAGGAATTATTTTTTTTTCATTAAAATAAAACACGTTAAGGATCTGCACCATGAATTTGACATCTTGATGGATCATTGCAGCTACCTTCCTTACCTTCTTTTCTACCACAGGACCTCAATCACATTTCACTGTCACCCCCAGTCATGCCCCTTATATCTTTGGTGCAGAGTATTTGATCTAAAATATCCCTTTGAAGTGGGAAAAGCTGGACACAACCCCCAAAAATCTCAGCGCTGCACTTTTTTTTCCCCCTCTCCAATCTTGTCAAGGAACAGAGAGGGACAGGCTGTGCCAGAAGTGCAGTTTCTGTTCCTAAAGCTGGCCTGCAAGGCCCACTCAGGAGCACCCCAAAACGTGCCTTTGCACCATGCCTTTGCAAAAAAAAGATTGCTACCTATGCAACACTTCTTGGCCCTGGGGAGGTGGGAAAGCTTCATAAATATTTGCCAGCTGGTGCTATGCATTTTATGTGTGTCTTGTACTTGATTCTTCATTTGTGTCTGAGTCTGCAGTTTTATGCTCCTCTAGATATTGAGATAGATCCTTTTTTCCACTGATTTATGAAGTCAGTCAGATCACAACATGAGAGCAGCAGGTGGACTGTTTATTACAGCTATCACTCATCAGGAAAATCACTTTTCCATTGGCAGATGCTTCTTGACCCATCCCAGATTTTTCTTGTATAAGGATATGATATGTGCTTGGGTTTCCTTGTTTCAGGCCCTGCTTTGCTCAGGTGTGCCAGGCAGATGGAGGCTGAAGATTTTTAATATTCTTGGAGAAGCAGCCCAGGTGCCATGACTTTGAGTGGTGCAGAAAGGTTGGGAGATATTGGTGGGGCTGTTGAAGCTCCTGCCAGGAGAATGTTGAGACACAGCCTTCTGCTGAAGATCATGAGGTGCTCTGGGAGAGTGGACTGCACCTTCTGCCAGTTTTGCTCACTGTTTGTCAGCTCCTGCCTCCAATCTTTCCTCTCACCGCCTTTTTCCAAGAGAAGTGATTAGGATATTGCTGGCTGTGCCCAGGGAAACTGCTCTGAAAAGGAATGTAAAGAGTTTGTCAACCAGCCCAATAGTCTTCTGACTTGGCTTTTATGGGCTGAGACCAAACTAGCTTTCTGCTTACAGCTCACATGGTTGTAGGCTGTGAATTTGCCAAGTCAGAGTAATTTAGAAGTGCAACCCAAATCTGCAAGCAGGGCTCTCTCCCCGAGTTGTTGCAGCTCAGATCACACCACAGGGCTGATGTTGCCTCATTTCCTGTGGATAGTCCACACTTCTCCACACAGTCATCCCACCAAGCCTGTGCCCAAACAGGAGGAGAACAACATTTGCCACCAAAGGCTCACAGAGTGCAGACCTGTGCTGTCTAAGATCCTTATATTTTCAAAGAAAGCTTAAACAGACAGCCAATTAATTAGGAAAAAAAAAAAGAGGAGGGGGGAAACGCCTTGAATTTCATCCTTCTCATGGCAAACACAGTCATGATGTCTCAGGTAATTAGCAAGGCCTGAGATGATGATCACTCATTTTAGGAGTATATAAAGTCTATGAGTTGCCATGTGAGGCAACCTGAGAGACGCCGTGCATCCTTCTAGAGTTCCTCCTGTGCTCTTATATCTCCCTCTCCATCGTACCTCCCCTCCTGGGGGAAGGCTCCCCAGGGCTTATCAGATTCAATTACTGCTGTTTCATATCAATGTTCTCATGTGAAAGCAGAAGACAAATAAGCCAAGTCTACCTCCATACCCCCAAACAATTACCAACGCCGATGATTCACCAGTTATTCATGCCAAACCAATATTTTTCAGGATTTTATAGTTCATGAGTGAAACATTTCAGCGTGTTCAGGCTGAAATCATTGGCGTGCCAGGAGGCATCCAGTGGAGAAGGGCACTCTGCACAGGGAGGCATGTTCAGCTGTCACCCAATCCCATATGCCTTATGGACACTCCTGGCTTTTCCAGGAGGGTAAGAGGATGATAAAAATTATGTTTTTATGAAATTACTTTCAGGGGATTGTAGAGTGAGGTGATAAAGTTAATCCTTGCTGCCAATGGAAGAGGGAAGCACTTTGCCCTTCCACCATCCCAGAATTATCCCTGGGGCAACTTGTCTCCCACCTGCTGCTGTGAGCCCTGCTCAGCCCTGACAATCCCCACAGCTCAGAGATTGCCCAGTGGCCTGCAAGCTGATGCATTTCTGTAGAGCTCTGATGGAGCTGGCATGGGTGAGGGAGAAAACCACCCAGTTGTGTCAGGCCCCCATGTCCCCACCACTGCCAGTGTCTGGCAGCAGGTCAGATGGAACTATTGCTATAAAAACGGAGATCAGGGTTGGCAGTGCTGAAAATGTGAATAAATAGAGGACTGCAATAAATTTTGAGCCTGACAATCACCCTTTGGCTCCCTAAAACCTGAGCTCCTTGTTTCAGTGAAGGAAAGTAGTTCACAAGCTAGGCTGTGTGCTCATCCTGGTGAGGAGCAATTCAGTGCTACCAAATTTAAGGGGGCAGAATACAAAGACCCACTGTTAGTGTCCCAGGAGCTGGGCAAACACCATCTCATCCCAAATATGTTCAGTTGCCATGAAGTTTGAGCTCTGTGGACAGCTATAATGAGACATGCCCTTTATCTTGGTTTCCATCAGATGTAATTTTTCAACACGTATAAAAAAGTTATGTGCTGAAGTGTAAACCCTTTTTTTCCTCTGGTGCAGAGAAAGAATTTAATTCACTATGCATGGATAACCCATCTGTTTATACTCAAGAACAAAGCCAGCTAAGAAGCTTCTCTGTCACCTTTAATAAATGGTCTCACAAGATAATAACTCTGTGTGGCTACACCCAAGGGCCATCAGCATTTTTAAAGCCTCTTTCCACTTCAAGAAAAAGTCACACTGTAACAGCCAGCAACACTGGGAGAAATGCTACAAGATGATATTTTGGCTGGATGTGAAGGTTGGGATTTATGGGGGACCTAAGGAAGACAACCTTTAAGATCCCCAACCCCAAAAAGAGTCATACATCAGCTCCTCACTTTGAAGGCAAGCAAGGCTGGAAGAGGGGCCTTATCAGAGGCATATGTCCCAGCTCAGGCACAATGTGAAACACCTTGCTCTTGATTGCAGATTGATTTAGTCATATCCTGTTCAGCTAATTTGAGATCCAATGTGCAAATCCTGCCAAATGTGCAGCTCTGGCTCCCTTGTCTTGTGCCTGGTGTTGGCAGCAGCACTGCAGCACAGGTTGGCTCCACTCCATGATAGACCCCACAATTCATTTGAATGAAAAAAGGTGGTTTTTGGTCTGGGGCTGCACATTTTGAGGTCACAGGATCAGAAGTCACAGCTTGAAGGAGAAGGTAGAAACCTGCAATTGGAGCAGCAGGAGAGGGAGATGATTTCCTACCCCTCTAACTCTAATTTCCAGTTAGATCAGCAGGGACCAATTTGTGAAAGCTCAGAGGTGATCACTTGCTTCATGGAGAGGACAGAGGGGCCCTAAGAGGTGTAGTCTGCTTTCATAAATAGAGCAACATCTTTCCTCAAAATTTGTATGGTACTGAAATAGTTTTGTGTTTTCCTTTGCCACATTTCTCTGGCCTTAAGAGTGCTTTTTGTATGCCTAGCAAAGCACTTGTCTCCAGGAACTGGTGGAATTAGGTTGTTAATTAGGAATTAAAGGGGGGAACTGCCCCACCCATCACCATAAAATGGAGGAAACCAGGAGGATTGCAAGCCCCAAGGGTGAGAGCAACGTGGGGTGTTTGTCTGGGAAAGGTGCCTCCCCCCAGCAAGTGTCCTCACAGGATGGTGAGGAGGTTGTAGGAGTCACAAGGATCTCTGAAACTCTTCCATCCATGCTGCCTGGGAGGGTCTGTATTGCCCATGCTGCTCAGGGAGTGAGGGAGGAAAAGGGGTCAAAACTCCTGATCAAGTGGTTTAGACCTTTTTTTTGGGGTGGGTGGGAGGTGGGTGTGGGGTGGAAGTGTATGTTGCCAAGATGAAGAGCTGTATTATAAGTGGTGGAATGTAATTTAGGAAAGGAGAAACTGTGGAGGTGAGTTTTTGGGAGTAATTTCTTGACTGTGCAGGCTGTCCTGAAGGGTTGGTGGTTGTGTGGCTGGAGCTGTGCTCCAGTGCACAATCAGAATTAGAAACCATCCTAACTGTAATGACTCAAATTGTTGTGGGATGCATCTAAACCTTTTGAACTCTAGATGCTGCATTTGCATGTTAATATCTGAGACCAATTACCTCATGTCTCCTAGGGGAAATGGTTGAGGCCCCACCACTGAGCCTCAGTAGGAGCTCATATTTGGAGGTGGAGAGCAATCACCTATCCCATGAAACATCAAGATAGAAAATAAACTGTGCCCAACAACCTTGTACCAGCACAGGGAGAGGGGCTGTGTGACTTGTCTCTTTTTCCCATCTCAAGCTTTTATGCTTGGGATGTGTGTGTGTTCACCTGATGTGCTAGCTAAATTAAGGAAACAATTAAAAAACCCTTCTGTGATCAACCTACACAGCTCTGTTCCTCAGTCAGTTCCTTCCCCTTCCTTCCCTAGCCCATTCAAAGGGCTTTGTTGAAATAAACCCCAAAGAAACCACAAGTGGGATGGATCATCACAACACTGCAAAGGCTGGGTTGTGGACAACTAATTTGTCTGGGCTAGATTATTCCTTGGGTTTACACCTCTGTCCCATGAAGCAAGGCAGAAACAAATCCTCTTCCCCTGAATGCTGAGCAGTGCCTTCAGGTTTGGGGTTAGGTGTGATGCCTGGGTCAGGCAGTTGTTCTCCAAATGCCTTCCCAAGAGCAAGGGTGCAGGGATCAGGTGGAGTCAGTGATGTTTCTGTGGCTCAGGTGGTGGAAAAGGGGAGATGAGAACTGCTCTGGGAGGAGGAAGAGATGCTACTTGCTTCTAGAAAAAGCCATGAAGGAAAATGAGTCAGGAAAGAATACTCACTGAGTAAATTTGAGGTTTTGTTTTTAAAGCAAGATAGCCACAAATATCCTTTCAATCTAGCTCTAACATAAGGAATCCAAAGTAGTAAGAGGTCCAAATGTTTAGTCAGCATAAAGTGAACCTCTTTGTAGGTCAGGAAGCTGAGATACTGCAGTAACCATGTCTGTCCTCCCATTCCTGTCATGTTCTGGTGAAAAAGCAGGTGAGGGTGCTGAGGGTGGCTTGCAATGGAAAGGAATAGCACTGAAAGAGTTAGTTTTACTATTTTAGGATGTTCTTGAGTATGCTGTTTTCTATCTACCAAACAATAAAGCATAAATCATAGATATGACCTTGTGTGCAAAAAAAGTACCTATGTGATCACATATGAGTGATTTTCCAGAGAAAGCCAATTACCTTAACTCTGAAGTCCAAGTTTGTTAATCATTCCAGCACGTGTCCTCTCATTTTCTAATCAGAAATGTTTGGGTTATTTTTTCCCTCCAGCTATTCTCTTAAGATAATGGAGCTGGAGGCTTCATTCTTTTATTCATTTAGTGTAATTGTGAAGATCTTACTCCTAAATAGACCCTGCTTTTAATGAGCAGTGTAGTGTGCTCATACCTCTGTGGAGTGCTATGTGGTTACCTATTAAGGGACTTATGTGTGCAGGGACACAAAATATGTTGGATCCTTTGGAGGGGTCTTGCAGTGGAGAGCACTGGGCATTTCAGAGACCCTCCTCTTCATCACTGTGCCTTGCTGTACTCCAGACACATTTTTCCCAAAGCCTCAGGTGATTGCAGCTGAAGCACTGAGGCTGATGTGACAAATGTATGTCTGTGAGATATAAGAGATGATGTAGCTGCAATCCCTGCTTTCCCTAAGCTATTTCTGGAGTGTGATATGCTTGAAAATATTAAGTAGATGAATATTAATATATATAATATTAAATAAAAGTCGATTAATGCTTTTCTCTTTTATTATACACCTTTATTTTCTGCAATAATATGGAGAAAATGAGTTTACCAAAGGGCAGCAGTAAAATCCACAGATGAGGCAGCTCAGGTGGTGTTCTCTGGAGTTGTTTGCTCATAAACTTTTAACTCTACTTTGGGCCTGACAGTTTTATTTCATTCATAACCTGGGTAGAGTGCCAAAGGCACATAACACAGCTTTAAAATCTTGATACATGTAGCATGGTATGGAAGAGGAAAATTGCTGCTAGTAAATTTTCCTTGATGTGGAAAAACAGGGAAAACCAGAAAAGAAATACTAATTTTCTGAATTAACTTTTCCCTTTTTCTTTTTCTTTTATTTTTTTTTTCAGAAGTTATGTTGCAAATAAGTAAAAACAGCCATGACTTGTAATTTCTAAGGGTTTAACATATTACTTTTAAAAATATATTGAAAGATTTTTTCCTTATAAATACATCACAATGTGAAAACCTGCTATTTTTTAGTTCTGAATACTTTTTCTTTTTCCTATTTTCAGCCTCTCCATCTGACTAGTGAGAGCATTTTGAGCTTTTGAAACGTTTTCCCCCTGGGAACTTGGTTGGACTTCTGATCAACGTGTTCACACAAATGAACATCTGCAAAGAAGAAGCAAGACTTCAGACTGGAAAGGTAAAAGAATGATTTATTTCATTAATATTAATATAGATATCAATCTATCTAATTAGGCATTTCACATAAGCTGGTCTTTTTGAAATCCCTTCAAAAGGAAGGGGGCTGAGGCAACCTTTGAGTTGGTAACAATGATGTTCAAAAAGGAAAATCAGATGTGGTAAATGGAAAAATATAAACAGAGAAACTATACTTTAAAAGGAGGTGGTGAGGAGGAGGAGATGACCAAGGTGTCAGGAAGTGTAACTTCAATTTTACCCAAACTATTGCTACAAATAATCAATTTTCAAAACACCTATACACCCTCAATGGATTTCCAAGTACCATTTAAACCAATTTTATTCTCTGATAGTGTGACAAGCTGACATTTATGTAGGAATAGGAGAGAGGATGTGCTGGGTTCAATGTGCTAGGTTGGACTGGATGATCTTTTGAGGTCCCTTCCAACCTCTGTGATTCTGTGATTGATTCTGTGATTGATTGATTCATTCTGTGATTCTATTTTTATTAAAAAAGGTATGGAAACTTAGTCTTGACAAAATTACTCTAAACTGTGTTCAAACTGGTTGCAGACTTGTACTCCAAGGGTGTTTATTAATGATTCACTGCCAGACTAAGCTGGGTTTAATGTGGTTCCACTGTGATTTGTCATGGGCCAAGTACTAGTCAATATTTTCATTAATGGCATTGCTCATGAAAAAAGAGAGGTAGTTTACTGAGTTTGTAACTCATGCCATCTGGGAGGTGCAATAAGCCCTTTGAAAGAAAGGATGAAGATCCAAAATAATGATGACACGTTACAGAAGTGATCTGAAATCTTTGGGAACTGTACTTCCAAAAAAAAAAAACCCAAAACAACCAAACCAGGAGCCTGGTAGTGTAGCAGGAAGGGCTTGAGATCTAATAGACCAAGTTTTATGAGGAAAAATGAGAAAATCAGGGTTATTTTCTAGAAAGATGGTAACAGTCTTCAAACATGGTTTTATTTGGCCACTTGTTTTTGTATTCTGCAAGAAATATGGGTGTTTCTGGGACAGAGAGTAGCACATGGACATAAAATTTAAATTAGAATATGTGCAGAATTCAAACTGGCCACGGAGGACAAGGGGAAGAACAGATCACAGAGACAATGATCCTCCTCTTTTTACACATCATTTGTACACAGAAAATAAAGTCAAGATCTGTTGGGTGGTTTTGAGGTGCTTTAGGTGCCTTTGTAGACTTCAGCTGAAGCAACTTCCTCAAAGTCATTCATATAGATATCTTGAATGCAAATGCATCTGCCAGATACTGGTGCTGCCCTGTGCTGGGATTGTTCTTTTTCATTTACCTGTCATGAAGCACTGAATTGCCTAGTGAAGGATCTCTTGTTTTTAGTGAAATGCTTTCATTTTGCTGAAAGTATTAAAAAAAATGTGTATTTTCTTTTTTATTTTAAAATAAATTCTTATGAAAACATGTCAGTGTGCAAAGTGGACTTGGGTCAATGGCTAGTGCAAGAAATTAGCAAAATAATAATAAAAAAAGTGACAAAACTCAAAAAATGGAAAGGAACTTAAGACATTTCTGATTTGACAGAAAAGCCCATCAATCCAGTTAATCAGCCTGCCAGCTTGATTTTTTTCCTTTTTCATGGAAAAGGAAAACTTTTAGCCAATCTCATTCTTCTTGTTGATGAGTGGGAGACAAAGGAGTTGAAGTGGAAGGTGGATGAAACAGTTTCAGAAGAAACAGAACAAGTTAAAGGACTTTGTGCTATTTTTTTGTTTCACATAGCCTGTAGAGATCATCTTTTGCAACACTCTCTTTCATTCTTTGGTTTCAGTAGAGTTTTCAATAAGCAGCTCAAGGGAAAAGAAGCTGAGAAATCTTACCCACCACTGAACTTCCATGTGACTATCAACAAAGCAACAAGAAAAGGAGCCCTAGCTAGACAGACCACAGCTGATACAAAGAAAATCCATGAGCCACCCATCTTCTGAGTAACCGTAGGTATTTAGCAAGGTAGGAACAAAAGGTTGGCTGCAGCCTCCTAAGACTAATCATCTGTAGTCAATGAAAGCTTGTTGTGTTTGCATTTGGATTTTGAACACCCAGGATGTGCAGTGCCTGTGTTTGAGAGAGGCAGCAGGCAAACTCATGGCAAGTAAACAGCACGCTCTGCACAGCACCCCAGGAGGAGTCAAAATCCCATGCAAAGCATATGCTGGCTCTGCTATCAGAGCAGAACAGTTTGTAGCAACTCTAGATAAGTGTTAATGACTCATTTACTTAGTATACTAAGTTAGTCCTGCTGCTTAGGACAAGCCTTTACCTGGGTGCTCTGAGAATTTCAGTGCAAACTCAAAAAAGAGAGGGTGACTCAAGTGTTAACAAGATAGAAACATCCTACTGAACTTGCCACAGCACAGCCAAAAAGATTTGGGGTATCTAGAATGCCCCAGCACCTGGTCCTGTCATCCCCAGGCACATGAAAGGATGCAGGATTTGGATGTGTCAGGAAACCAGGACTGAGCCTCATGCTATCTTCTAAGGATACCTTGCTCCTTTCCTAATGCCTAATAGGAACCAGGACATGCCAAATCAGACCCAACAAAAGATGAAGAGATTAAACTTCACCATTAGTATGCAGTAATGAGGTGACTGGAGATCTTTCACATGCAACAGCTTCATTTCCATGCTTAAATGATTTACTTCTTTATTAAGTCCACTTGAATCAGCATTTCATCAAGGGAAATGAAATGGATGTGGAAGAACAGTTGGCATCCTCACCACAAGCAGATTTAAATACACAAGCCTGCAGAGTTATGTATCACTAATGTATGAAACAGAGCAGAGAAACACATTTGCATACGTTTATTCTTGCCAAAAATGTTACAGAGATCCTGAAAGGTAAATGAGTGTTTAGAAGATATAAGAAAGCAGAGCAATCACAAAGTATAATTTCTCACAGCACTTCTGTTTCACTTCACAAGTAGACTATTGATTTCAACAGTGTAGGAAAGGTGGCTGAATTATCTGCTTATAATTATGATCCTTCACAGATTTAGGACACTATTGCTTGTTATCTGATATTCTGGGGAAAAAAATTATAGCTTCTGATTACTCCTGTCTTACCCTGTTCCAGACCAGAAGCAGTCATGGTATTTTTGGCATGAAATGTTCTCATTTCTGTGAAACTGCTAAGGTGAAATTTCAGTGAAATTTGAGAGCTTTGTGAATTCACTGTGGCCCAGGAACTGGAAACTTCTGGCTGGTTTTCCCTTGAGTTGACAGGGAAGTCACCTGCAGTGTAAGATGGAATGTAGATTTTTCAGCACAGATTGTGGTTGAATTATCAGTGAAATGCAGATATCAGGAAAAACACTCATTAAAAGGCTGTTCAAACTGATTATGGGCAAAATCTTGAGAAACAGATAGTTGTGTGAAGTGCCTCAGATTGATATTTATTTAATGATGAACTTGTGAAGCTGTAGAAGCACGTGGAGGGTCGGTCACCATAATTGACTGAGCAATCTCAAATCCTTCCCAGGAAATGACAAGAAGGGGCACAGAGAAATGCCAGGTGATGTGCTCTGATATTTGAATCTATAGCAAATACCCTGAAATGAACCTTAGAGCTGGGATCTGAGCACTTCTCAACACCCACTAGCCACTGAGCCTTGCCTGGTGTGTATCTTACCAGGGGCAGATCTACACATTTGCATGGGGGACAACAGGGACTGTCTCAGGCCATGCAGGCAACCCCAGGGTGAGGACATTCCTGTGGCTCATTTCTGTTAATCTGATATTTTTCTGGACAAAATTCCAGGAGGTTAGGCACTTAGCAGTACCACAGCATTTGCTACAGAGTCCATGTAGGTCCCACGAGCTTCTCTCCCTCCCCCAATGCCTGTTTGGCAATCCTGAGGTCACTTTTGATGGAGGCAGCCAAAAATAGCTGGAGTTTTTTTTCCAGAGGTGGTTGTTTCTTTTGGTTTACAAGCTGTAGTCACACATGCTCTTGGTGGGGATGGGGCAGAGGCTGATGGAGAGGTGGAGCTGATGGCTTTGCCTTCTCAATGTTTTGTCTTTTCATTGAAGCTACAACATATTTGGCTGCTCTGGTGGTGTAACCCAATGGTTAGCCCTTGAAATATGGGTGCTAAAACAAAAAAGGTGGTAAACCTTTGACACCTGGTGACTATCCCTTCTAGTTTCTCTCTATAAGAAGGTAATTTTCTTTAGATCTGTCATTTTGTCTCTTTGCTCGAGCATCACCAAGTGTAACAAACATAGTGAGGAGGTGTTGAAGTTGCAACAGGAGTCAGTTTATCTGATTGTCTTTGTTTTCCCTCACCCTGCTTTAAAAAGATGATGTGATTTGTAGCATTTGCTGTAGTCTGGCAATGTAGAGAGACAGCAGATAAGATTCAGTCTCAGCTGAAGCCATCCTCTTCAGCTGATGTATGTGTGAGAGGCATGCAGACAACATCTTCAGCCCATTTATTCAGTTTTGTAATGGTCTTTTAAATGTTTTCCATTGATGATCTCTATTTAATTTGCTTTAAGTCACAATGGTTTCATGTAAATCCATGTATATAATAACATATAACAGACAGTTCAACCATAAATCAGATCAAACTTTGGTCTTCATCTACTTCTTCCTTAATGAAATAACAAAATGTTCATTGCTTGCCCTTTAAAACTTGCCCTTTCTCAGTTCTTAAGGTAAGAACTGAGAAAATAATTTTGGGTACTGCAGAGAACAAAGCAGTGCAGGGAGACCAGGCCTTTGCCCACAACAAATGCAATAAAGGTTTAGAAACTCCTCCTTCTAAAAATATTTGCACTCAACCTTTGTGTTATCTGGCTTCAGTAGTGATTGAAAGAGAGAATATGGTGGGGAAATACACTCCTGCAGTAGGCCTTCCAAAAATCTCTCAAGTCAGGAGCACTGGAAGGCTTTTTTTGCAAGATTCCCACATGTCTCACGTTTGGATTGGTGTCTAAATTCTGATATTTACTGAAATAAGCAAAACTTTGGTTCTAGTGCAAATCAGTCATAGCTTGAATTTCAGCAGTGTTTGCTTCCTTATTTATCTTCACGTTAGTGCTTCTCTCTCTGCTCAGCTTCTCCAGCTCCCATGTGCCTAACACAGCAATTGAAAGGTTTTTTTTTGGTTAAATGTGTCCATGGAAAGTTATTTGGGCTCCAGCCTGGGGATTCCAATGCTTGTCCTTCCATCCTCCTTTCCTCTCAGCCCTGCACCAGGGGCACAAACCACAAAGCCAAGCACAAAAACAGGGCTTTAGGTGTTCCAAAGAGAGAACATGACCCAGACTCTTTGGTTTCCACCAAAGAGAAGTGTAGCCCAGCGTGTTGGGCTATGCAGTGCAACCAGAGCCAGCAGGTTCAGCTCAGGGTGCAGTGCTGGGGTGCCCTAGGTCATCCTGAGCAGCCAGGCTGGGTGCTGGAAGTAAGCTAGCCACAAAATTAGCACAGCCCCTTTGCTGAACTGCCCGTGCCCAGTGCCCAGCACAGCACAACTGCATCCCAGGTGGTTTTACACTTGCTGCCCAGGGCTGTTGTAGCTCTTTCATTAGCAGGGTTCACCTCTTACTTCCCTAGGTGGATCACTGCTCTAAGAGTGATGTTGTTTCTGGTGTTTGGGCTGGCTTGCACACTTTGAGGTGGTGCTGCCCTTCCCTTTGATAGACAAAAAGTCTACACCCAGAGCAGGCAGGCAAGGGATGGCTGCAGCACTGCTGAGCCACCTCTCTTCAACGCCAGAGCTCAGCCTGACCCTCTGCAACTGCTCTCCAGCTTTTCCCTGAAGTGCACCCAACATTATTCTTTAACTTATTTCTTCCTCATTAGAAGGGGCCCATTAAACTGCAGTAAGCAATAAAACAACGTTAATCCTCTGCCAGCTAAGTGATTATCTGTGTGAGTGCCTCCCTTTTAGCTGCAGGCAGAGCTGGGAACAGAAGCCAGTCCCCAGCTGCAGGTCTCCAGAGAGATGGTTCCCAAGAAACCAAGACACCACCTGCTTCCTCTGCCTGGGAGAAAGTTGTGCAAGTCCCTTCTGTGGCATTTCTAAGGGGGGGAAAAAAAATCTTTACATTCCAAACTCCCAATATTTGAGCCCTAGAGGCAGCTCCCCAAGTCTATTGGATTACAAGCACGGTTTAAAGGGAGAGTGGAACTGCTGGGTCTATTTCTCTGTTAATGAAGACAGACTGTACCCTATATTTCTTCTCTCTATTGACTTTATCAGATTGAAATTTGATGGGTCTGGTATATTTGCAGGAGCTTTGTGTGCATTGTTCTGCTGTTTGGTTTTGATAAAATGTGGTATTGTACTTGATGTTCTTTAGCTACGTCAAACCTTGCTTCATGGCTTATGCATGGCAGTAATCCATACCACAAGTTGTGCAACACTTTGCAGCAAAAATATTGATGCTTCTCGGGGATTAGGAGTGTTATTTCAGTGTGAGTTTAATGAAAGAAGGGAAGGCAGAAACAGAGGAAGAATAATTTCACTCCAAAATTAGTTTTGGCAAGTGAATTCTAAGGAAGAAGCCCTTCTTTCTTTAGCCATTCAAGCATTATGCATTCATCTCTTTCTACAAGTAAATATTTCTTGTTTAACTCTTCAGTTTTAATTTCAAGATGAAGTAAAACACTAATGATAAGACTAAAAAAAATTTTTGACCAGAAGGCTTCATCTAAACAAGGCTAGAGGAGAGAGGCAAGAAAATTTACAGTAGCCACTCCCTTTCCTAGGAGCTATTTTCAGTGAAGTCTCCAGAACTGGGACAGTTCAAGCCTGCTTGAACTTTGCAATGTTTCTCACCTGATCAAATTCCTATAATTCTGCTGAAATGAATGATAGCAGAGGTGGCTTGGGTCCATTCTGCACACAGCAAGCACTTGGACAGTCACTCTGAGAAGCTCTGGTAGGATCTAAATGCACATGGCCTCTGTGGCTTTATCTGAGCTGCTAAATTAAACAGTGAAGAAACACTCCTTGCTTGATCATTTATGTCATTACACTCTCACAACATCCCTGGCACACGTTTCACCAGTTTCTCAAGCAGTTCCCAGCATGTTTTAGGAGTAGCCACTCCCCAGCAGCAGCCTGCATGGGGTGAGGGAGTCCAATGGCTCCAGGGAACACAGGGTTTAGTTTGCCTCTGAGGGCACAGTGGTAGGATCTGAGGGGGCTTTGCAGCCGTGGGGAAACGGGGGTGACCAACCAGCTGGCACTTAGGCACCCCAAACTGAAGGCTGAGTTTTCAGCTGAGCCCTTGGTGAACTTGCAGCACTGGATTTTTGGCCTTTATGGCGAGAAGGTGACGTTCATTTTCTCTGGAAAGTGCAAAGCTCCTTCCTGCCCTAGAAGTGCTGAATTTATTCTGCTCCTTGTATTTCCTAGCCAAGGAGGGCTCCGTGCTTTGGTAAGGGTCCTGCTTACAGGAGAAATGCTGCCTCCTTTTCTCCAGGTAACAGCAAGATAATGGTCTCCATCCCACCCTTTGAACTCTGACTCACCAGCTCTACCCATCCATGCTGGGTTGATCAAAGAGATTAGCAGCATGCTGGGCTGCCACACCTGTCTGCCAGGGTTACTGCCCTGCAACGGGGGCAACAACAAGGCAGAGGATCAGCTGCTGACTCTCTCTAGGTCACAGGCTGATAAATGCACCCAAATTGCTCTTCTGCTTTGAGTTTGTGTTACTCTGCCTTGAAAGATGGCAGCCTGGTGGTGATTCATGACCACTCAGTTGCAGGTCATTAAAATGTGAAATTTTATTTCTAGCATAAATTCTTTGAGATTAATTCTGGCTTTTAATATATTTTTTCGCCTACATTTTTTTTCTTTTTCCTTTTTTCTCCACTCCCTAGTGAGACAGGCAGTTGCTACTCTACTATTAGCACCACTGTTATTATCCACAACAAACAGAAGCAGAGAAAGAGTTGATTAGATGCCACACTTTATATCACACAATGCAAACGCTTATCATATAGTCTAAATGCCTTGACTCCAGCTAAAACCCAGACCTTTGGCTTTCTTCCAGAGTATTTCTGAGTATCCACAGAATAGCTTCAGGGTCAGAGCATCCCATGTCAGCCCACAGCCAAGCTGTCCAAACCCAGCAGGTCAAAGAGAGATGCTCCACACTTGCCCAACAATTTATTCCACTGAGATCACTCCATCTCTCTCTAAACCCAACGCTCATGCATTTTAGAAGAATCTCTACCCACCAGAGTTTGCATGTGGTGTTTTTGCTTATTAAATTCCCCAGTCCTCAGGTCATCATTTGCATCGTGTATCTTCCTCTCTTGGGCTGACAAGGTTGCAGGATGAAAACACTGAGGCTAATTGTTCTGCTATTACAAAGGCCTCTTGAAACAAAGGAGCTTTGGAGGATCATTCAGAGAGGTGCTCAGTACACTGCAAGTCCAAGTAACAGATAAATACCAGAGCTGCTAACCTCATGTTCTATGTTAGTCTCTAGATATTTCAAGCCTTCCTAAACAGAGAGAAAGCTTAGACAACCTTCATGAGTATCTTCCACAGAATTAATTTGTTTTGCATAACTATGATTTTTTTTCTGGAAGCAGGTCTGCCTTTATTTTACTGCCACTGTTTTACAGCTGTTAGTATCTTTAGAGACATAGATTTAAAAAGGGCATTTAAGCTCTATGGACAAGTTCTGTCAAAAAGATGAAGGGAGGAAATCCTGCAAAGTCCTGTAGAAATCGAGTCATGCATAAATACTACTTATTTTTTCCTCTTTTGTTGTTTTAATCTATTCTACTGAATTTAAAAGAACAATATTGGTGTAGCAGAACTTATGAAGCTCTCAGAAGTCATTTAAGTTTTTACTGAAAGGTGAGCTATGAAATTCTACCAGTTTTCCAGGAGGAAACTGAGGATATATGCTTTTATTATGACCATTTATCCTCAGATTGTACTAAGAGAAACAAAAAACAATGGAAGAAGAGAAAGCTGAACATCCCCTTGTAGTTTCCTTTACAAAATATGTCCTTTTCCTTTAGCTGCAATGGTTAATTGGTGGTGAAGAAAAGCAAGCAAGGCTGCAGTGGAGTCAGATATAACAACCACAGACAGGGCCACTGCAGTTTTAAAAGTAATTTCTATGTTCATATGACATAAAGGATTTTTAAATAGAAGCTTTGATTTGTCCCAGGGAACTTTGTGGCTGAAATCAAAACAGAACAATCTAGGAATGTCAGAAATATTGCTATAAAATATTAATGAAATATTGAAGCAAGGCAAGAAAATAATTAACATGAAGGGAATTTAGAGTTGGGGATTTTTTTTCTGCTTACATACATAAAAAATGTCATCAACAGAGAAGAAGTACTATAGGAAGAAGGGAAACCTGTGATGTAGTGATTCCAAAACAGATCCTGTGGCATTTGTGCCATGATTTTAACCTGAAAGAAAAGCTGCTCTGTGAAATTTAGTGTTTGATTCAGCTGGACATTCCAGGAAAATTACTACCACGTAATACCTGAATAGTTCAACTACAAATACAACTGTAGCAATATCCAATTACAGCCTTTGATAGTCAGGGAACATGATTCTATGATTTGATGGTAACTACCTTTGATAGCAACTCCTTGATGCTTGTTTTATGTTTGCTTTACAGCAGGCTCATAATAAAGCATGCTCACAGTGGCATGACTTTTTATAATGCTGTGTGTTTACACAGTGTACCTCATCAATGCAAAAATACCCCAACAAACCAAGAGAAACAGTCAGAAGCAGAATAGGCAGGGGAAATTATGAGCTGTAATTAGAGATTTCGTAGGTGCTGTGTAATGACCTAGCAATTCAGAGTCTTGTGATAGTTCTCACATTAACCCCTCCACATATCTACACTTGCAGCTAACTGGTGGAGTAAATGAGCTACAATTACTGCGTGTGAAGAGCTAATGAAGAGTTGTTAATGCACTCTACAGTCCTAATTTAGGGTAGTGCTCAGTTATGTACCTACAAAGAGGAGCTTGCCACCCCATATGAGGATAATTTTGCATAATTTCTCTTTTTTTTTTTTTTTTATAGCCTGCTTTATTTAACATTCCTTAGTTGAGAGAGTTGATCTCCATAAAATTTGGTAGAAATAATAATGAATTGCTTAATGCTTTTGGAATATGGGTTTATATTGCATACACAGGGGCTTACTCTCTACCAGTTAGGAAATGTCTATATCTATATATGTATTATATGAATGGGTGTATTTACTCCCTTTTTAAGGAAGTTTTTAGAAAGGAATTAATATATTTATCCTTTTAGAAGCATCATAAAGTTTGAGTGTTTTTTTTTTTTAATAAATAACTTGTTTTCTTTCTAGAGGTTATGAATCACATTTTATGTTTCTTAACTACCTAGGAGCAGTTCATGAATAATCAGTCATGCAAAGCTGTCATACTTAGTTAAATAGCTCAGTCCTGTTTTTACTGCTTCAGTCCTTTATATCTTTAATTACCTTTATTTAGCTGATATATATCACCCTGGAACACACGGTCTCCTAGGCAGCCCTATTTCTGCAGGTATTCTGCAAAGTTCTGGCTGCACTTCTGGCTGCAGTGCAAAGCACCACTGTATCTCTTTTCCTTTGGCATGTTTAAGGAAGTCTTTTCCATATTTCTTAATCCTTTTATCTAGAAAGAATGCATTCATCCCCTCCTGCTTTTTCTTAGACATATTCACTGCATTGCTTTTCTTATTCAATTCCCTTCTCATATAGGTCCAGGCATTTTAAGTCCCTTTTAAAAATGTCACTTTTACCACCACCTTCACTACTGGGAGATGCTTCCCTGGATGTACAGCCCAAAATACATGGATGAATTCTTCTCCCTGTTTGGATTTACACTCTGTGCCTAAAGAGCTTTGACTCCCCAACTGCCTCACAAGCTGATAGCAAGATACTCTATGTTTAAGAAAGCAACTCACTTTCTTGAAGGGGTTTGATAGCTTCAAACATAAACAACATTGCTGTCTTAATGGCTGGAAAAGCCATTTGGCACCTTAACCTACTCAGTTGGGTAGCTGTAATGAGAAAGTGATGATAGTTTAAAGCCATGGTGGCTAGAGAAGCCAGTGAATGGTTGCCAAAACCACTCTTGGGCTCATGTGAATGTCACTTTCCATGTATTTGCTTGTAATCTCTCTGTCACAGTGGACAGACAGAGCTGCTGTAATGGCTAGTGTCTGCAGGATGAAGGGGATTAGCTCTCCAAAAGGAGAGGAGTGCATCTTCAGGCAAAAATTAATTAGGCTTTAAAAGTTGTCTTGCAAATCTCCATTGGAAAGGTAGACAAATACCAAAGAAGACAACCTAGCCAGATTATTTCAGGATGGTAACTGAGTTCGATCTATGACTTCAAATTTTCTCCTCTTTTTTGTTTTTTGAATGTTTTAGCTTTTGTTCAAGGACTACAGCTCATTATCTGTGTGTATGCATAGAATCATGGGAGCATAGACTCGTTTGAGTTGGAAAGGACCTTACAGATCATCTAGTTCCAACTCTACAGATCATCTAGTTCCAACCTGCACAGAATCATGGGACCATAGACTCATTTGAGTTGGAAAGGACCTTACAGATCATCTAGTTCCAACCCTACAGATCATCTAGTTCCAACCTTACAGATCATCTAGTTCCAACCCACCAGGTCAGGTTGCTCAAAGCCCCACTCAGCCTGGTGTTGGACACCTCCAGGGAGGGTGCATCATGTTCCTGTGTCTCACCAACCTCACATCAAAGAATTTCTTTCTAATGTCTAGTCTAAATCTCTCCTCTTTCAGTTTCAAACTATTACCCCTTGTCCTACACTCCCTGATAAAGAGCCCCTCCCCATCTTTCCTCTTTAAGTACTGGAAGGTGGCTATGAGGTTTCCCTGGAGCCTTTTCTCCAGGCTGAACAACCCCAACTCTCTCAGTCTCCTTCTAGGGGAGGTGCTCCAGCCCCCTCATCATTTTGTGGCCCTCCTCCAGACCTGCTTGAGTAGATCCATGTCTTTATGTATTCATATCTATACCTTTATGTACATTCATAGCAACAAATGACTGTAGCTGAGAAGATGAAGTCAGGTATCCTATATATATTTCTGATTCTGTAGCAGGTTTGTGACAAAAGTTATTTACCTTTATGTACATTCATAGCAACAAATGACTGTAGCTGAGAAGATGAAGTCAGGTATCCTATATTTCTGATTCAGTAGCAGGTTTGTGACCAAAGTTATTTCACATTGCTGTGTTTTGGACTAAGGCTTCAGACAAAGTGTCTCTCCCCCTTCTTCCCTGTCCCCTTGAGCTTTTATCCTGTTTGGAAAATTTCCCCTTGAAACTTCCAGCTGGTGAGTAATGTGGCAACAACCTCTATAAAAACAATACCTGCCGTGAAAATACCTGCTGAGGGCTAGCTGCAGAATGTCAAGCACATCAACAAGTCATTAGCACCCTGAGCTTCTGATCTGCCATCAGTGATGCCTGCAATCAGACTGGCAAAGGCTGCTGTTCTGGCTGGTCTTGCTTTTTCAAATTCCTCTTTGCATATTCACTGCCAACTGTACCAAACTGATACGCCTTTTTTGATGAGACAAAGGAAATATTATTGGACAAACTGCTGATAACAATATGTTGTTATTTGCATATCTAAATGCTGGCTGAGTAAGAGCTGTAGGCCTGGGAATGGATGAGTTTCTGTTAGAGTGACTCAGACTGTAGCTTGGACTAGTATGGGAGCTTTAGTGAATAATAACCACGGAGCATCCTCCCATTGTTTGTGCACAGAGGGGTAGGAGCCACTCTCCAGTCCAGGGAGACCTTCATCACTCAATATATGTAGAAGAAACCAAACTCTGGCTCTAAAGTCAATTTTTCGTGGTGTTTCATGGACACAACAGTACTTCTCAACACAGAAAGTTCCATGAAATTCTCACAGAAGTTTTTTTCAACCAGGTTTGAAGTTTTTGGGGCTCAAAATTAAGACTTATGACCTCACTTGAGCCAACTTTGATTTTTTCTGATGTAAATGCATCATCTTTTCCAGGCCTCAGACAATGCATCTAACCAGATCGTTTGTGTCCCAATGTGAATATTTTATCCCTAAAGGGTCACCTCCACAAACCCTTCCCCCTGTAATAACCATACCCATGCTCACAAAAGCTGCAGCCATCATTATTACCATCTTAGGGCATCACTCTGGCCCTGGAACTCTACAGGATAGCTCACCCACCTTCTCCACACTGGGATACTTCAGCCCCCTAGTACATCACATCAACTCCATGAGACTCCTAAACCATGAACAAAAAATTGCCTCGCACCTGATGGACTTATCCTGATATAAAAAAAATAGCATCAGAAGGAGCTGCTGACTTACATCTCACAGCAGCCAAAACCTCAACCACCTTCCACAATGGACTAATCAAAACCTACCTAGGGTCTTTTGCCCTCTCTAGCCTCATCATCCTTTTAGCAGCACAGAGAGCCCAAAACTAGTGGCCCCCAACCTCTGAAAATCGCATTTTCCCCTAATAATAATAACTAACTAATTGACCTGCCCACTTCCCCCAACATCTTTGCCGAATGAAACTTTGGATACTTTAGGTGTCTAGTGACACACATCCTAGCTGGCCTACTGCTAGCCATGCACTGCAGACACATCCCCAACCTCCTGATCCATCACCCACACAAGCCAACATGTACAACTTAGATGACTAATCCACAACCTACATGCAAACAGAGCCTCCTTCTTCTTCTTTTGCACATTGGATGAGGATGCTACTATGGATCATACCCATACAAAGAAACCTGAAATACTGGCATCATCCTCCTCCTCACCCTCAGAGCAACAGGCTGCTTAGGCTACATCCTGCCATGAGGATAAAAGTCATTCTGAGGTGTTACAGTCATCCCATACCTATTCTCAGCCTTCCCCTATATTGGCCAAACCCTCTTAGAATGGGCCTTGGAAAGACTCTTGGTAGACAACCCCACGCTCACCTGAATCTTCTCCCTGGACTTTCTCCTCCCATTCATAATTGCAGGCCTCACCCTAATCCACTTCACCTTCCTCCACAAATCCAGCTCAAATAATCCTCTTGGCTTTGTATCACACTGTGACAAAACCCCATTCCACCCCTACTTCTCCCAGAAAGACATCCTAGAGTTCACACTTTTGTTTCTTCCACTAACAGCCCTGGCCCTATTCCCACCCAGCACACTAGGAGACCCAGAAAACTTCACACCAGCACACCTACTAGCTGCACCACCCCACATCAAGCCAGAATGGTACTTCTGATTTGCATGTGCCATTCTGTGCTCAATCCCCAACAAACTAGGAGCAGTGTCAGCCCCTGTTGCCTCAGTGTTACTCCTAAACCCCCTCCTCCATCCATCTAACCAACATCAATAACCTTCCATCCCCTTTGACAGCTCCTGAATCCTAGTCACCAACCTCCTCATCCTTACAGGAGTGCTAATTCCAATGTTTTCCCTTTCTTTCTCTTCCCTACTTACTTACCTTACCTTTCAGAGCATCACTCCTTCACCTTTTTAGTGGTAAATATCAACATCCCCTCCTTCAGTTCCTGTTGTGCTTCCTAGACTCAATTTATTTTGCTAACAAGTTGATAAAGCTGCTTTCTTGCAAGTTATACCAGGTACACCAGGGTTAATAATGCAGGGCAGGGGTGATCTCCACCTGCTGCTTATTTATTGCCTCCAAAGTGAAGCATGTACTTAGGAGTCAGCCTGGATAGAAGAGCTCCAGGTATTCACCCTTTGAAGGGAAAATCCCAAGCCAAAATAGCAATGCCACAAACTCTTTATGACCTGTAGACCTGTTCCTTGTATAACAGGTGTTTCCAACACTGGAACTTCAGGTGTTTTTTGCACTGCTCCAGGCTTTGGAGATGGTCCAAAGCTGCTCTTGGAAGACCCTGGTGAGACATAGGTGTATTTTGCAGGCAGTGAGCCATGATGTCACTTGTCCATGTTCTCTCTGAACTCCAACATTTCCTGAAAAAAAAAGGTGTTTCCTTGAAGTCCTCTGATGATTGAAGACCTTTCTCAAGACACTACAGCTCTCCACCCACTGAAGAAATTAATTGGGAAAATGCAGGGCAGTGAGGCATGAGAGAAAACTCTCCTGCCCTGCATTTAGCTGAGGAGCAGATGCTCCCTGAGCTGTGCCTGGGCACAGAGAGGGGAACGAGGGTCCCCATGGCCTTGTCACTCCTGGGCTGTGTGTGGAGGGGATGTGATGGTGATATACAGGTGGAGGAACATATCTGGGTTTCAGCCTGGTGTGGATTTGCATGACAGCAGTGCCTGCAACCAGATTGGAGGCTCAGAAGCTCCCAAACTCCCAGTTTGTATTTGCATAGGTTACCTCCAGCAAAGCTGTCCAAGTAGTGATGTCACAAAGGAATCCTGGGACAGTGGAGGTGTGGTTGTGGTGATACCAGATAGGAGATGGCCCACCTGGACTTCTTAAGATGCTCAAGAAGCAAGAGAGAAAGGGGTAAATAAAGAATGGGGGTAAAGCAGCTGTGTGCAAATAAGTGTTTGCAGTTCTTGCAACACCCACACCTTTCCATGGGCATGCTCCTTGTAAGAACACAAGTGTAGATCAACCTGTGGGAGATGATTCCTGTCCTCAGCCTAACAAAACCAACCAGCTGATGGTCTTTTCAGTGCTTTGTCTTTCCAAATTGCCAGGGCTCTTTGGAAAAGTCATTGTGTGAGCGCTATTGCTGATAATCCTCCAAAAAAAGTGAGGATATTAGGGAATTGATGGACATTTCTGCTTAGCAGAGCCATTTTTAAGAGAAAGTTGAGAGGGAGCTGATGTGCAGGGTGGTTGTGAAGCAGATGATAGCTCTAACCAGAGGGTGGGGGCTCCAGGCCCCTCTGGTTCCAAAATCCCAAATTCTCCTCGCTGCTGTGATCCAAGGCAGGCTGTTTTCATGGTGCCCTGCAGGTCCCCCTCTGGGGGGCTGTGAGAACACCAGGAAAGATGAGTTTTCAGAGCTCTGCAGAGAGCAATCCTACAGACAGCAGCAGAGTTGCACCCAGCCTGTTCCCTTGGTGAGCTTCTTGAGGGTAGGCTAGGAATGCTCCAACCAGGTCTGCAGGCAACATTGGGTAGGTGATGATGCCCTCTAGTGAATTCCTACAGAGGAAATAGGACAGTGCAACTAACAAGGGGATGGTTTTAGAATAAGACCCACACCAATAAGGAATTCAGGTCCTTGGTCTTTAGTTTTTTTTCTTGCACCCAGCCTGTTCCCTTGGTGAGCTTCGTGATGTTAGGCTAGGAATGCTCCAACCAGGTCTGCAGGCAACATTGGGTAGGTGATGATGCCCTCTAGTGAATTCCTACAGAGGAAATAGGACAGTGCAACTAACAAGGGGATGGTTTTGATCTAGAATAAGACCCACACCAATAAAGAATTCAGGTCCTTGGTCTTTATTTTTTTTCTGACTGAACACAACTATTGTATTCATTGCCAGCTGCATGCTCAATCTTTGCAACCTAACAAGAGCTCTGTGAAATATTTGGTTTTGTGCAGTTTGAGTTTTCTCTCCCAAGTCTTTTTGTTAAAGAATTCTGGCCTGCTGGAGTAGGGTTTGCCTAGAAGAAAATACACAGCTACACTAGTCCTCTTTGAATAAGGAAAGAGCTTTTTATAAGACAAGAGCTATGTTTTCACACACACCTGCTTAGTCATCCTATGACTCTTTCCTTGCTGTGGGAAGACTTGAAATTCAGGTTGAAAGATACAGCAGCTGGATTTATTCCCTGCACTCATTCAGTGGACCTGTCTTCACTTTTTGGTGCATCTTCACAGTGTCTGTGTTTTTTCCACCTGAGTTAGGTGGAATTTGGGTCAGATGTTTTATAAGAACAGTGTTAGCTTTGCAGACAGTGTTTTCTGAATGGAGAGGATGAGGCACTTGTGAGGAGTGCAGGAATGGGGTCTATAAAATGTTGACAATCACCAGATTTTCATTCCAAGGAGCTCTGATCCACTCACCCCTTCCCTTTACTAGGCTCTCAGCTTTTTGGGAACCCATCCATTCTGCAGAGATGATCTTGTTTGCTCCCACACTCCCACATCTGTGCAGGTCTTCTTGTCTCCCACATTAATAAGCATTATGATTTTGAAAGCACAGCTTCCACTAAAAGAACCTCTTTTAGATAGATCTTTTGACCTTAACAATCATTCTTTGATTACAGTGAGAACTTTGCTGTTATCCCTTCTCTTGGGGAGAGAGCTCTTTGGCAAAAGAACCCTTTTTTTTTTTTTTTAATGTGTGCTCTTAATACTGAAAATATCTCCATGCTAACTAAAAATCATTCTTTGATTACAGTGAGAACTTTGCTGTTATCCCTTCTCTTGGGGAGAGAGCTCTTTGGCAGAAGAACCTTTTTTTTTTTAATGTGTGCTCTTATTACTGAAAATATCTCCATGTTAACTAAAAATTCCAGATCATCTCAAGTTCAAAAGCTCTAGCAGTTTCCTTCTTTGTTTCCCCATGGTTGTCCATGGCTTTGTTTACCCTCAGGTTGAGGGGAAGGAGTAGGAGAATGAGGAGGGGAAAACACATCCCCATTGTGCTCAGCCAAAGAGCCACCCCCCTACATCTTCAGTGCCTCTTATTTATTCTCAGAACACATGAAAATGGGCAAACATGTAGTGAAAATAAACATTTTATCTTGTACCAAATCTGCAATCTGCTTGTTTCACTCATGTCTTCAACTACTTAGTCTGCAAGATCTCCTGCTCCATGGGTTAAACCTAGCCCAGCCTGGCCCTCAATCCCAGCTATACCTTCTAGATCAACACAATACCAGTGGATAGGGGATGAATTTGTGACATCTGCATGGAAAACCCACCAAGTGAGGAGCAGGTAGCCTTGGAGAGGCTGCAAAAAGGGGAAGGGACACAGAGAACAGAGGCAAGAAATGGAAAAAATGCAGGGAAAAGAGACATGTACGTTGGGCTTCCATTGCAAGCAGGTTCTTTGTATCTCAGTGCCTCTCCCAAAAGCTGGAAAGCCAAGGGGTGAACAGTAAGGAGAGAAACAGAACAAAGAAAATCATGTTGGAAACGGGGCAGACAAAACCCAGGTATGTGTTACAAGATTCCTGAGGCTTTTATCTGTGCTGTCATTTGCCAAATGACCCTCTGAAATAATCAGGGAGCATTAAACAGATTAGCAAGAAGAATTCAGGGGGTGGAAAAGTGGGACAATCTGCTTGTGTTATGCACATCAGGATGCATGTCTTCTCTCCTAACTCAAGGCATTTGTTTTGCCAGTCTTGGGTGTTCCTTCAAGCTGAGAGAAAAGTGCTCTAGGTAGGAGCAGAGGTACTTCATTAGGAGCAACACCAATCTGTGTTTTCCTACTTAGAGATCTCAATTAGAAGAGGGGTTAAAAATGTGCTACACATTTAGCAATCATGAACAGGGCATCCTGTCTGCAGAGCCTCCCCTCTGGGAGGATGAAGTGAAGGAGTGAAACCCAGGGAGGTATCTCTATTTGTTTGGTGTCCTCAGGTAAGACTGTCAATTATCAAAGTCAGTCTTATGCTTTCATCATGGTTGGGTTGGTTTTTTTTTAGTGTAGGGGCTGTCTCTTTGTTATGTACACAAATCCTGTAGAAAAAAAACTAAGGCCCCACTTTGCTGGTACTGCTAAAATTCAGATTTTCATGGATAGCTTTTTTGGTCCAGGTTATTTTTATATAGAGATAATATTTTTGAAGAAGTGAGTTGATGTAGTCCTAGAGGAGGAGAAAACAAGCCTCTGCTGATGAGTTGGAATGAGCAGGGCTCTTCAGGACATGTTGCATAAGCTTAGGAGTGTATTAGGTGGCCTTAGTGACCTTTCTGTCTGCACTTGTGGACATCCTTGCAGCAATCATTCTGCCTGACACTCCCCTAGAGAAGAGCACTTCTTGGGGATGTGCCTCACCCTTAATAGAGGAAAGTTTCAATCAATTAATTGTTTTACTATATACACAGTCATTACAGTGTCCTACACCTGTACATCCACAGAGTGAGGAAGAAGAAAAGGTTTTCTTCTTGTCAGGGTGATGCAGAAGCAGGAAAACCTACCTAGATGTAGGTCAAATATGGGAGCAGGGATTGGTGATGGAATTGGGTAATGCCTCCCTGCTAGGTCCTTTCCATCCAGTGTGTGTGAGTAGAAATACTGCAGGAATTAGTAATTGATTTGTAATAGGAATTGTTGTGGGAGGTTTTATTTTTGTGCCTTAGCCCAGTACAAGTGCTTCCTGTGGACCTGGAAAAATGGATTTTTGGGTGCTCAGAGTCCTTGCCTGTTGATGTGGTGGGATTTTTGGTTCTTTGGGGTTTTTTTTAGTATTAAATAGTCACTTCTGAATGGTTTTTAAAGTATCTCGATGCATGTACTCAAATCAAAAGCCTTCCAAGTTCCCTGTTGTTGGTATTTTTTTTTCATTTAGTTTTCTTTGTTTCCTAAATGCTGTATTTTGATGGCTCAAAATCAGCCCTCAGGTTTTCTCCAAGGCCATCCTGCACTGCTTCAGTGAAGTTCTAACCAAAAGTGCTGTTCACTGCAGTTTTAGTGATCAGCTAAGAATTACTGTTCTAAAATACCCAACAAAAACACTGTAAAATTTTCAGCTACTGCAAAACAAAGTTATAACCTCTGCTGTTCTTTCACTGGGCTTATCAGAGCTTCTGTCCCTGAGTTTCCAGCATAGAACTGGGTTAGCTTGTTTTAATAAGGAGCTTTTCTTAAAAAAAATATTTTCTTTGGTCCTTTTAATGTCAGGAAAGTGTTGGTTTGTTTTATTTCTTTTTTTTTATTATTATTATAGTGATTATTTAATTATCAGTTCTTCACCATTGTGTCTTCCTGTAGTGAGCATTTTTACTCAGTTACCTTTTGGATCTTTGCTACTTCCTACACAGAGTAACTTTAGTGTCTTTAGAATTTTATGCATTGAGATCTATAGTTCCTTTTATTAGTTTAAGTTCCTTTTATTCGTTTAATTTCCTTTGATTAATTCAGCCAAGTGCTGCACTCTGCCAAGGTAAAATAATATAGGAAAGAAAATGTTGGAAGCTAAGAAAAGTCTATGTTATTTTGCATAATACTCTGCTTTTTCAGGATACTCTTCACATATCAACTAGTCTTCCACATACTTCTGTTTGGAAAAAAAAGGAAAAAGTTGTTTCTTACTGTTCTTGCTCTGGCTATAGTGATAAAAGGAACACAGAACAATATGATGGTGCTTAGTCTAGAGAGTTTATATTCTAAGCCTGAGATAAGAAATGCCAGGAGGTTACAGATGAAGAAAATCACAGGATATCAGCAATGTAAACATTATTTTCTTCAGTAGGCATTGCAGCTAAGGAAGATAAATGCAACTTTGGTGATTGAATGATTCTTTTTTATTTAGGCTTCTTCTTTGTTATGCATCTGAAAAAGCAGAATAAATAAGAGGATGATTATCCCTTTTCCAAGGGAATCAACACGTGGGAACGGATGGCTCCCACATTTAAGCAAGTCGTTCTTTGCCTCTTGTTGATAGATCACAGAGAGTTTGAAAGGAATAGGTCTGTGCAGGTAGAACTGGGAGCAGAGTTTGGCTGCAAAGCCTCGCTGACTGGCGAGGGTACACAGAAGGGCAAGAACCATTTGCATAACTGACAGTTGGAAAAAACCAGCACTTTCAATTATAAACTAAAATGTACACAAGAAACACTGAGATAGTGATTCCTTTAATCCTGCACTTTCAGTCACATGATGGGACAAGACCACACTTTGAGGCAATCTGATTTTCTTCCCATAGATTTAGGATTATGCTGCAATTCCCTAATTGCTGTGGAATGTTGATAATAAAAGCAGGGCATTATCACTCCATCTGGATTGTACAGTATTAGAATAGTTTGCATTTCTTCAGTCTCATTTACCATGGGGAATTTAGACATAACCTGACTGGTGAACCTACATGACTAATATTCCCTTTTTAGGACTGCAGAAACTGAGAATGGTGCTGGTATTGTTTTTTTAGTTCCATAGTGTACACACTAGGAAAGCCTGAGACTGGAAAAGGGTCTTCAAATCTTTGCTTTAATCCCTAAATTGTAGGTATAATTTGCACAAAAATCTTCATGCTCACATTCAGTGTCCTGGGCATACTCAGACAAAATTCCTAGTAGAAACTTCTTTAATGGTGTAACACAGAATAAGCTTCTCAAGCTTTCAAATATATTAAATTTTTAAGAAATGGATAAGAATTTGTAGGAATACTGAAAATGTACATAAGCTCTTCTTCCTAAAACCTGTTTTGAGAATACTCCTGGCTAGCATAGTTATTTGCAGTCAGTTCCAGGTTCTCCCATCCCTTCTTGGGTCTACTTCTGTATCACCCAGAATTCACATGCTTCTTAGCTGATGGTTTGGATGACACTGTAAGACAGCAAAAGATTTGAAGCAAGGCTTATTTGATCCAAGTCAAACTTTTACTGCTCTAAAATCCACACAGATTTCTAAATACCACTGTCTTTTGAGCAAAATAGAGTAGGATCTTTACAACAAAATGCAGGATTTCAGTTTGTCAGATTTAAGGTTTGAGAAAGGAGGTGATTTTTCCACAGGTAGGATTTACAATTTGACTACTGACTCCTTTTAAATGCTTTATTATTTATATCACCTTTGGTTTTTTCCACTCACACTGCAGAAATACATGTACCTACAACATGATGGTGTGGATGGTGATCACCAGAGAGTGGCAGAGAAATGACTGAATATATTAAGGACAAGCAGGCTCTGTGTGTACTAGTTTAGGCTGGGATAGAGTTAATTTTCTTTGTAGTAGCTGGTATGGGGCTATGTTTTGAATTTGTGCTGGAAACAGAGTTGATAACACAGGGGTGTTTTAGCTACTGCTGAGCAGCACTTCCACAGAGTCAAGGTCTCTTCTGCATCTCATCTGTGAGCAGGCTGGGGGAGCACAAGAAGCTGGGAGGGGATCCAGCTGGGACATCTGACCCTAACTGACCTAAGGGATATTCCTTACCTTATGACATCAGCATCTAAAGCTGGAGGGAAAAGAAGGAAGGAGGCAATGTTTGAAGTCAGGGTGTTTTCTTCCCAAGTAACCCTTACATGTGATGGAGCCCTGGCTTCCTGGAGGTGGCTGAGAAGCTTCATGCTGGGAAGTGGTGAAGGAATTCCTTATTTTGATTTGCTTACACCTGCAGGTTTGATTTACCCATTTTATTGGGTATCTCAACCCATGGTTTTCCTCACTTTTAACCTTCTAATTTTCTTCCCCTCTCCACCTTGCTGAGGGGGGTAGTGACCCAATGTCTGTGTGGTGCTTAGCTGCTGGGTGGGATTAAATCACATCAGTGTGGCTTGAACCCCCTCAGTTAAATCTTCTCACCATGTGAAGATGTAAAGCATGAGAATCAAAATGCCAGCCTCTCCCTTGCATGCAAGTGTGCAAACAACTCTATACCCTCTGTTTAACAGGAGGAGAAAATTTCTTAATTCCCTAATTAAACATAGACCCTGGAGGTGTCTATATTTTGTTTTCCCACCTCCCCACCTTGTTATCCTGAAGGATGTGGACTGAAATGACCAGCTTAGTGGTGACCCAGCAGTGCAGGGTTAACAACTGGGACTTGATGTTCTTAAAGGTCTCTTCCAACCCCTAGTATTCCATGATTCTGTGATTCATTTCCCACAGTCTATCAGCTATCTGATGACCTTTACTGACCTTGACTAGGCTGGAATGATTATTTAGCCATTTAGCTGTGGGACATAACATTAGTTCAAGTTCTTGGCCATACTTCATCAGTTTTCAGGCTAGTGCATGTAGGCATGATGAACCTATCACAGGGGTGGTTTAATGGGTATAAACAATTAAGTAATTATAAATCAATGAGCTCTGTAACTCTGGTATTAGAATAATTACATTTTAAAAGGCACTAGTTAGTTACAACTCAGGGATTATTTACAGGCAATAATTAAGGTCAAACTGACTTCCTCCTGTTACACAGAGTATTTGAATGAGCAGCATGCCAAACAATAATTAATTTAAGGCAAACCTAATTGCCTAGTGTACTGAAGTGTGTCATTATCCCAGAGAATATTCTCTTGTGTCTGTCACTGGTTGTATTTTAAAGAGAAAAGATGTCTCTTTTTGAAAAAAATTCAAATTCCAATTGTCTTAATACATTAGTTTCCAGTTAGAATGGTATAATTCCCTTCAGGGTTTTTATTTTTCCACTCAGCCCAGAGGAAAGAGAATAAAGTAACAGGAAAAAAGACTATGCCACATTCCATGTATGAAGCAATCCTATGAAGAAAGAAGAGATGGGAAAAATTAGTGCAATCATTTTACAGGATTATTCCCCACACTATGTTTCCCAGTGCTTTGTCTGGTCTAGTTTGCAAAGATGCAAATGATGTCATTTTTATTGCTCCCCTTAGGGGAGATTATTCCAGCCTAATAACACTCACAGTTAGGAAATTTTACTGATGTTCAAACTGTTTTTCTTTACCTGACTTTACCCCATTGCTCCTAGTTGTAAACTCCTGCAGGCGATTAGGAATTAGTCCTTCTCCTTCCTGGGTGTTCTGAGCCAAGCAGTGCACAAGTATTTCTTTTAATCCAGCTAAATGATGGACATTTGGACCTTGTAGAGCCTTCAGCTTTGAATGCAGCCTCTGATCACTGCCCTGTGTCCAGATATGTGTCTGTGCATGGAGACACTTGTGTGAAAAGACCATGAAATGTTTCCCCTAGACAATGCCCCCATGGGAGCCACTGGCCATTGAAGCATCCTCTTGCAAATAGGTTTCATTTCCAGTTAGAAGACAAGTCAACTCCAAGGCTGGCACCTTTGAGGGATGGTGAATTCATAGAGTCAACATAAAGGTGGGAGGAGACCCCAGGAGGTCTCTGAGCTGAGCCTGATCCCAGAGAAGGGTGAATTACAAACTCAGAGCATGTTGCATGGGGCTTTGACCAACTGGGAAGCCCTCGAGGTCACACATTCCTCAACCTTTCCTAGTGACCCACTCAAACATTCCATTTTGTCATGGAAAGATTTTTCCTTTATAACCACTGGGAAACTAATCTTGTACTTGGTAGTCTTCTGGGAGACAGCTGAACATCTGATGTACACTTTTCAGTCAGAAACAACAGCTGCAAAAGGTGGCAGCCAGAGAAATGTCTCATGAGCTTCGAAAGGCAAGCACAGTTTTGGGCCAGATGAACGTTGCCAAGTTACCTTTCCTCTTTGGGTTTTGTTTTCCTGTGCACTGTTAGTTTGTTTAAATGATAAATGTGGAAAAAAAATTGTGATCTTCAGAGTAACACCTTGAGAAGATGCTTTAACAGAAGTCTGTTTTAAACATGCTAGAATTTAGTCATTATGAGAATCATTTTATAAAATCTTGAAATATCTCTGTTTGATGAAATACCTCACATGACATGACCATTGGTAGTCACACTATGAAGTCTTTCTGCTTTATCCATATGAAAAGTGGAGTCTTCCACTTTTCCTCTTTTTCCTGGTCATGATGCCATCAGATCACCTTAGTGTCATCAACTTTCAGCCCCTCATGGTACAGCTATCTCTTGTCACCATGACCCCATGCTCCATTCCTTAGTGCTTCTCTGCACTCCTACTGCAGACCAGGCAGTGAGCCTTCTCCAGCTCCACCTCACCCGTGCAAACCTTCTCCTCTTTTTCATCTCTGTTGGCACTGGATAATTCAGTCACCTACTGGTGCCCCTCCCTGACATACATCAATACATCTCACAGTTCTTGATTATCCCCTTGGAATTGCATCCTCCCAGCTGGAGGTGTCACTGGGAGGGAGATAACATCTCTCCTTTTTGCAACAGCAAGCACAGTGAACATGATTTTCAATTTTTCAAGCTTTACTTCTTGCAGTCTTTTGAAGACCCCTCCTTGCTCATTTCTTGCTCTCCTCTATGTCATGTCCAGATACTGAATTTGTTGAAGTGGGGTTCCCTAGGCTCACTATTCCAGCTCAAGTCTTACTAACACTGAAAACAGATTTTGCTCTGATTGACACATCCAAAGGTGATGTTACCCTCTCCTTTGTTGTTGTTGCAGCATAAAATTTACTCAACTGTAGCCTGTGCTTTGATAGATCCCCTGCCTCTGTGTACTCAAAACTATTCTCTGATCAATCATTCCCCATGCTGTTTTTGTTGAATATCTGTGTAGCATCTTCCACTTGACCCTACTGTTGAATTGTATTCTCCTTTTCTTCCAGTTTCTTGAATTTTTTTTTATTGATAACTACAACAGCTATCACTGTTTCCTGAGGCTGCTCTCCTGATTTTACTCAGAAGTAAGGGTTTAGTAAGACGTAGTTGCTTTACTCCAAAACCCAACAGAACAATCAGAATAACCCACCAGATGTAACTCTGTTTTATATAAGCTACAGTATTTGTAGTGGGAAAAATCATCAAAAGTTTAGGAAGAGATCCATACATATAGGAAACAAAATAAAATGGCCCCTTTCTAAACAGATGCAATGGAGAAATGACATGTCTTTATGATATAAATTTTTTAAAAAAAGCAAGGATGAAGCATTTCATACAAAGGCTGCCTAGGAAGCCATTTCAAAAAGAACAAAATGAAAGAGCTGTATTTCAAAATGACTGTGTGTGTTTTCCCTTGAATCATCTTATTGTAAGCCCCATTTTGCTTTTCTAGAGGTCTTACAGATACGTATAGAAATCAAACTTATAACTGAGGGATACTTAATATCCTTTAGCAGATGTATTTCAAAGGGGACAAGGTTTTCAAAAAGCTTGGCTTCTTTTTAAGAGGCAAAACCACCAGCAGCATCCTTGAAGGCTTTCAGCACGCACAGCTTTGAGCACTTCTAAAAATTTGCCTACAGAGGTGGATGCCGAGCACTTGAAAAAAATTATCCTTGAGCTCTTTGGAAAATTTGGCTCCATTTTAGACAACTGCCTGTTCTATGATCTCTTGCCCTTTGATACACCAAAGCTTCACGTTGCTATTTGATGCGCTGCTTGTTGACAGATATTCATCAGTTTTTATGTGCCTTAAAACACGACCAAAAAAAGAAAGAGGTGGGAGGGAAATCTTGGATTTTGTAAATTTGTAGCTAAACTTCATATTCAGAGGGAAAGTCAAAAAAAAACATCCAAGCCATCAATCACATTTCTCAGTCCCTTGAGAGGACCTGAAGCATACACTACAAGTGGAGGCCTAGAGAGTCTTTCTTGGACTCCAATCCTTGGTTACATCAAGGGTTCATCAATCCAAGGTTGCATCAGGTCACTAATGTTACTGAGAAATACTTGCATGTATTTTTCCACCACCAATTGGGAGGAAAATACAGCAACCTTTCATGTTGATGTAGGGAATGATTAACCAGTTTGGAAAGTATGTTATAGGTAAGTACCCATAACTAATTCCACTGCAGAGTAAATTGTTGCTAATAAAAGAAATAATAAGTGTATGTATACTTGAATGTATCCAATATTTCACAAAGAGCTGGTTTTTAACTATCACAGACAATTGCTATGTTAATCTAAGTTTAGTGTAGCACCCATTTACTAAGATTTCTGGATTGCATTCAGGTTTTTCAGGTATATATTTTGACATAATTCATCATTCATATTTTCAATCCTGCTAGTGCTGACGTTCTTTTCCAGCCTCCCACCCTCTGAAGATCACCTAAAGTGAACGTATAGAACACATATTTCTAGAAAACTTGTGTATTGAATCAACAATTAAAATTTTATCATGGCTTTCCTGCATTTCTGAACATATAACAGCCAAAATGCAATCTGATGCAAATCCAAATTGGATCAGCAGGGATATCTTGCACTAGGTGGTTAACTTGCTCTCATATCAACCAGCAGCCCTCTCCTGATTAATCAGTATTTAATTCTGCATTCCACATCTCTATTGACCTTTAAAAATATTTTTTTTTGCTGCCTATCAGACAACTGATAATAATAAGGAATTATTTTAGATCTTATTTGGATGATTGATTCTTTGTTTTGCAACTTGGTGGGAAGGCTCGACCTGTTCAATGTGTTTTTCAAAATGATATGAAAGTAGTTTCTGAGCAGTGTAAGTGGCAGAACTGCGCCACGGGTGCAGGAATCTGGGGTTTCATGGCAGAAGAAGACCTTAAAGCTTCTGTTTCTAAGTTATTTGTTTACTTATTCCCCATAACCTCTTTCCAAAAGTTGTACAAGAGATGCTCAGCCACAGCAGCGAGGTAAAAATAAGATTGCATCATAAATATGGTTTAGGATGAGTTTTAATCTTTACTGAATCTTCTCACTAAATAGTGAATGATATGTAGCTGATGCAAGAGATACAGGAGAGAAAGAGCAGCTGGTGTTTTGACTGATTCTGTGATATTGTAATTACGTTTCTAAACCTGTGCCAGCTGCCTTAACAACTCCAGCTAAGTTTTATTTTATGTGGATGTAAATAAAGATTGTGGTTAATTTTCCTGTTTCCTGAATTAAGCCTTTATAGGTGTCAGTGAAAACAATGTAATTGAGGCCTAGAAAAGAGACTTAATTATTGGAACTGCACAACTAAAGCAATGGGGTGCTAGAGAGGTTGACTGGGTAGCTAGGGAGGAGGTGATGTAGCAGGCTATTTATACTCCATCAAAGGGTCTGTATTTGTCTTTTAATAAGGACATGAAAGCTAGAAAATTGCTGAATATAGTTTTCAAATACTTCTGGCATGAACGCATGGTGCAGTCAATGATTGGAGCTATGGGTACATGTAGTATGGATAAATCATTAATCAATTGAAAAATGGGTTGCAGACTGATGACAGGAGCTAAGCAGTAGGAAACACGTGGCAAAATGGAGAAGGAACAGATGAGATGTAAATGAAGGAGGGGAGAGAAGAGGTTTGCATACAAATCTTGTGACTCAGCTGCCTGAAAGCTTGACGTGCATCGTGCTTCATTATTTCATGTGCTGCATCAGTAGAGGGAACCTGAGCAAGAAATCTGGCCTCAATTTAAATGTGTGCTTCAAGGTGAGTGGAAATTGCTGACTGGTGGCAGAGGGATGCTGCTCCCAGGGATGCCAGGTTAATAGAACAACAGTCAAACCTGGAATAACATGCAGGGACCTTGGAGAGTGAGTGGGAATGGGATATGGAGGGGGAAACTGGATTTACAGTTGACAAGAGGCACACGTATCATTTTTAGGAGAGCTAAATTATCATATCCTTAAGACTGTAACTTGATTTAAATTCAGATGTTTATTTTAGTGTAACAAATCAGATAACATTATCAGATTCCAAATAACTGTGTATAACACAGACTGCACTTGTCTCCACTGAAATCATGAAAGGGGAAAAGAAACAATCTTGTTCGACCCACGATGGGGAAGATGATATTTTTCTGAGTTGCAGTCATCTTTTCTATTTCACAAAATATTCTTTGCATTTGTTGGTTTAAAATGTCCTGTAAAGCCATACAAGTTTTTAACAAATCTCCTCATTTCCCCCTTAAGTCTCTGTGATGATGGTTCTTGTGCAATTTGCATTTCAACATACAGTTATTCTTTCTGGACTCCAGCCCTGCTGAGGCACGATCAACTTCAGGGTAAACAACAAAGAGAAGTACTCACAGGAGGTGAAAATTTCAACTGTTTCCTAGCTTATAGATGTTAAATGGGCCTGAGTCAATTAGCAAAAATCCCATTTCACCATAGGTTGTAGCAGTGAGTGACAATAAAGTGAAGGGTGGTCATCTCGTGCAACTTCTTTAGCAGTTCTGCTTCTTACAGAGAGAGGCAGAAGTCCTAAATCTTTTATCCGCTGCAGTACCTAGCAGCAGAAACTGATCCTTGCCAAAATTCATGAGGTTGAGGCTTTATCCTCCTCTAAATCCCTCCTCAAAACCTTCCTCTGCTGTGGTGCTCACAAACCACTCCCATCAGTTAGGCAAGTAGTGAGCTGCAGTGAAGCATGTTTGCTTTACAGTTATTCACTCTTTCCAATCCACTCCCACCTCGTGGTTTATCTGTTCCATCTGTCACTTTTATCCTAGCTGATAAGAATAGATCTCTTATGCAGGAACTCTTTCTTATTCTTGTTTGCAAAACACCTAATTAAATTAAATCCTTTCATTTGGGGTTTGTAGGTGCAACTGTAATATAAACGGTAAATAATAACTTTGGAAGATTAGCATTATCTCTAACCCAAAAATCTGAAAATAAGACTTGAGTAGTAGTGCACTGGGAGGAACTGAGCAGCAGAGAAAGCTGCCACAACAGAATCTCATCCCCAGATAAATCCTGCCCAGTAACAGGGAGGAGCACTAAGAGATTTGGGGAACTACGCATGTGTAAGTCCACAGAGTTTGCCCTCAAAACATCATCTAGGAAGTTAGAACAAGAAATATTTCCATTGTCAGATGTTTTTTGGTACAAAGCAAACGAATTTCTGCAGGCTTGCACACAAAAAGCTTCCCACATTAATGGAGCTTAGGAGTAAAATGTAACTTGAGGGTCCTCAGGTTGGAAGCACAGTGACGTATCTTGCAGTGAAATATCTCCTCATAGAACTGAAGAGATTCTTAGTTAAACCTCACAGCAGAGGTTCCATGTGAAAGCCCCAGGACATAAATATGACTTTTAGCATGTCACCTTGGCTGTGATATCGACAATTGGGTCAAAATCACACTAAAAATGAACAGAGAGTGCATCACTAAGCTGGGAGGAGAACACCGTGTCTTTTGAGACCTTTGTGTAACTGGTCATACCTGTTCTAAAATGAGAACATTCTTCTCAAAGCATTCAAAGAAACTGACCTTACCTTAGTGTCTCATCGTAATAAATGACAGGCTGGGTTAATTATTACGTGGTAATTCTTTCTTTAAACTTTGTCCTGGGATTCATTTGCAGTACATTCCTTCCTGCAGCACATAAAAGATGTAATTGTGGGGGGGGTGGGCGTGGTTGACTGGGTCAAGGGAGAATTTGTTTCTATACTTGCCCTACATGAAAAATCCATGCATGTTGTACATGAATAACCCAGCTTGTGGGACTGTTTCTGTTGGTTGTGTGTACAAATTGAGGACAATCAGTTTCTTAATGCTTGGGGGTCACTTTTCTTCCTATCCTCATGTAAGGGAGGAGGATAGAGAAGTTTTTACATGATGCAGAAGTAATTTAATAAAACATCCCAGACCCAGTCTAGATCTTCATCCTTCCCCTCTCTGTATATATATTTCTAAACTAGCTGGCCCAATTCCTCCATCTTGTAGGACTTGTTAAAAAATCAAGGTCTAGACTTTGCTTCCAGGCTGTTGACGAGCCACCCCGGGGATGAAACAAAGTAATTCCTACTAAATTTTTTTTGGATTAGCTGTCTGAAGCTCATGTTCTGCCTTCAAGAAGTCTGTGATAGGCATCACCTCACTGGATCACTTTTTTTTTTGAACCAAAAGACACCTGTAGCTTTTGTGTGTTTCACATAAATGGTTCTTATGCTGAGGAATTTATGTGGATTAACAGAGGCACTGAACACGTGGGTGAAACAAAGGCAGAGAAAAGTGGATGTCATTTTTATTGTCAATGGAAATGACACAATTTATACAAAATAATGCAGTATTCTGACCAAGGGGGAATGCTAACAAATCTTCAAGGGTTTTCCTTATTTTTATACAAAATAGGATTCTTCTTTTTATTTAATTATCCTTCTGCCCCCAAAAAACACTCTCAAATTTTCCTTATTTTTATACAAAATAGGATCCTGCTTTTTATTTAATTATCCTTCTGCCACCAAAAAAAACACTCCCCAACAACCCTCTAAAAGGTTCTGAACCCGAC